>NC_091313.1:19079095-19174095 GCF_038502225.1 Cherax quadricarinatus
ACACATTTCCTTGTCACTAACTTAGAGTTGACTTCAGTTACATTTAAGTGGACAAATCTCTTCCTTAACCTACTGTCTACTTGAAAGAAATCCTTTGGGTTGGTATTTAATTCCCTTTCTCTTTTAGTCTTTATTTTTTTTGTCTTTTATCTTACAATGAACATATTGGTCCATTAGGGGAGCTTCTCTCCTCTCTTGAGTAGCCTATCAGCGCCTGTCTTTTCACCTAGTAGATGTCACGGTATTGTGTTTTGTTCTTGATGTTTTAGTCTGTTGTTCATCCGTTGAGGTTCATTTATGTTTGATCTAATTGCTAGCGCACTCGGTTCACACACGAGGTCCGTGGTTCGATTCCCGGTACGGGTGGAAACATTACGACGTGTTTCCTTAAGACACCTGCTGTCCCTGTTCACTTATCAGTAAAATGGGTACCTGGGTGTTAGTCGACTGGTGTGGTTCATATCCTGGGACAAAATTGACCTAATTTGCCCGAAATGCTCTGCATAACAAGCGGCTTTCTATATAGTAGTATGTCATTGATGTCAGCCAGGACTGTATACTTTGTACATGTACTTGTAGAAATGAAGATTATTATTATTATTATTATTATTATTATTATATATACGAGGCTTTAAAAGGTGTGGTACGGCACTGCCCACCTTCATCACCACCTGTCAGGTGGCCTGCTCCACCTGTGTACAGAAGAGCCTTCTGTGCCGAGTCTGGAGTTTGTCATCCTTGTTCGTAGTTCTTAGTAGTTTCTGCCACAGATGCAGTGTCACTACTTGATCTTGTGTTGTTTACTGTTGGCAGTCTAACACCTGGTTGATGTGGTCAGTCTAGCACCTGGTTGATGTGGTCAGTCTAGCACCTGGTTGATGTGGTCAGTCTAGCACCTGGTTGATGTGGTCAGTCTAACACCTGGTTGATGTGGTCAGTCTAACACCTGATTGATGTGGTCAGTCTAACACTTGGTTGATGTGGTCAGTCTAACACCTGGTTGATGTGGTCAGTCTAACACCTGGTTGATGTGGTCAGTCTAACACCTGGTTGATGTGGTCAGTCTAACACTTGGTTGATGTGGTCAGTTTAACACTTGGTTGATGTGGTCAGTCTAACACTTGGTTGATGTGGTCAGTCTAACACCTGGTTGATGTGGTCAGTCTAACACCTGGTTGATGTGGTCAGTCTAACATCGACCACATGTAGAGGCACTGCGGTTATTCAGTGTCTCCTGCCTTGGCAACATTCATGTGGTTCTTTGAGTTCTTCGTATGATATTTGGTGTGGTTCTTACTGTGGTTCTTCTTACATCTGTTGTAGCATCTGGTTTTAAAAGTGTCGTACACACACACACACACACACACACACACACACACACACACACACACACACACACACACACACACACACACACACACACACACACACACACACACACATGTAGTTCCCATTTTCAAAAAAGGAGACAGAAAAGAGGCACTAAACTATAGACCTGTGTCATTGACGTGTATAGTATGCAAAATTATGGAGAAGATTATCAGGAGGAGAGTGGTGGAGCACCTGGAACCAGCATGGATTCACGGAAGGCAAATCCTGTGTCACAAACCTTCTGGAGTTTTATGATAAAATAACAGAAGTAAGACAAGAGAGAGAGGGGTGGGTTGATTGCATCTTCTTGGACTGCAAGAAGGCCTTTGACACAGTTCCTCACAAGAGATTAGTGCAGAAGCTAGAGCATCAGGCGCATATAACAGGAAGGGCACTGCAATGGATCAGAGAATACCTGACAGGGAGGCAACAACGAGCCATGGTACGTAATGATGTATCACAGTGGGCACCTGTGACGAGCGGGGTACCACAGGGGTCGGTCCTAGGACCAGTGCTATTTTTGGTATATGTGAACGACATGACGGAAGGGTTAGACTCAGAAGTGTCCCTGTTTGCAGATGATGTGAAGTTAATGAGGAGAATTAAATCTGATGAGGACCAGGCAGGACTTCAAAGAGACCTGGACAGACTGGACACCTGGTCCAGCAAATGGCTTCTCGAATTTAATCCTGCCAAATGCAAAGTCATGAAGATAGGGGAAGGGCACAGAAGACCACAGACAGAGTATAGGCTAGGTGGCCAAAGACTGCAAACCTCACTCAAGGAGAAAGATCTTGGGGTGAGTATAACACCGAGCATGTCTCCGGAAGCACACATCAATCAGATAACTGCTGCAGCATATGGGCGCCTGGCAAACCTGAGAACAGCATTCCGATACCTTAGTAAGGAATCATTCAAGACACTGTACACCGTGTATGTCAGGCCTATACTGGAGTATGCAGCACCTGTTTGGAACCCGCACTTAATAAAGCACGTCAAGAAACTAGAGAAAGTACAAAGGTTTGCGACAAGGTTAGTTCCAGAGCTAAGGGGAATGTCCTATGAAGAAAGATTAAGGGAAATCGGCCTGACGACACTGGAGGACAGGAGGGTCAGGGGAGACATGATAACGACATATAAAATACTGCGTGGAATAGACAAGGTGGACAAGGACAGGATGTTCCAGGGAGGGGACACAGAAACAAGAGGCCACAATTGGAAGTTGAAGACACAAATGAGTCAGAGAGATAGTAGGAAGTATTTCTTCAGTCATAGAGTTGTAAGGCAGTGGAATAGCCTAGAAAATGACGTAGTGGAGGCAGGAACCATACACAGTTTTAAGACGAGGTTTGATAAAGCTCATGGAGCGGGGAGAGAGAGGGCCTAGTAGCAACCGGTGAAGAGGCGGGGCCAGGAGCTAGGACTCGACCCCTGCAACCACAAATAGGTGAGTACAAATAGGTGAGTACACACACACACACACACACACACACAGGCTGCAAGCCTGGTCCAGCAACTGGCTCCTTGAGTTTAACCCTGCCAAATGCAAAGTCATGAAGATTGGGGAAGGGCAAAGAATACCGCAGACATAATATAGTTTAGATGGCCAAAGACTGCAAACCTCACTCAAGGAAAAAGATCTGGGGGTGAGTATAACACCGAGCATATCTCCTGAGGCGCACATAAATCAGATAACTGCTGCAGCATACGGGCGCCTGGCAAACCTACGGATAGCGTTCCGATACCTCAGTAAGGAGTCGTTCAAGACCCTGTATACCATTTACGTCAGGCCCATACTGGAGTATGCAGCACCAGTTTGGAATCCACACCTAGTCAAGCACGTCAAGAAATTAGAGAAAGTGCAAAGGTTTGCAACAAGACTAGTCCCAGAGCTACGGGGATTGTCCTACGAAGAAAGGTTGAGGGAAATCGGCCTGACATGATAACGACATATAAAATACTGCGCGGAATAGACAAGGTGGACAAAGACAGGATGTTCCAGAGATGGGACACAGACACAAGAGGTCACAATTGGAAGTTGAAGACTCAGATGAATCGAAGGGATGTTAGGAAGTATTTCTTCAGTCATAGAGTAGTCAAGCCTGGAATAGTCTAGAAAGTGAAGTAGTGGAGGCGGGAACCATACATAGTTTTAAGGCGAGGTATGATAAAGCTCATGTAGCAGGGAGAGAGAGGACCTAGTAGCAATCAGTGAAGAGGCGGGGCCAGGAGCTATGACTCGACCCCTGCAACCACAAATAGGTGAGTACAAATAGGTGAGTACACACACACACGGGCACACACACGGACGCGCGCGCGCGCACACACACACACACACACACACACACACATATATATATATATATATATATATATATATATATATATATATATATATATATATATATATATGCAAGGAATTCGCGAGAGCATGCGAAATATACACAAACACTGATCTCTGGCTGAAGGAGACTCGAACCTACGAACCTTAGGACAAGGTACGCAGTGCTTTACCAATCTACCCGCACTGGACCAATACCTTGGCGTGTAGCATGAGCTACACGTTTGATCCAAGGCAGCCAGCTTTCAGGGAGAAGGCTTACAGCTTTTCATCTCATCCCCTGCATGCATCAGCCTTACTAGAGATTTGAACAATGCAAGGAATTCGCGAGAGCATGCGAAATATATATATATTTCGCATATATATATATATATATATATATATATATATATATATATATATATATATATATATATATATATATATATATATTAGTCAGTATTTTTTAACTAAGGTTGGGAGATAATGTTCTGGGAAGCAGAGAGGTGCGGTGTACATGAAAGGTTACGTCCCACTGCACTACAGGATCATGTTGTGCACCATATATTACACACATGCACCATATTATGTGGTACATGTGTATAATATGTGGTGCATGATATGTGGAGCACAATGTGCAAGGTATGTGGCTCACAGTATGTGGTGCACAGTATGTTCGTAATATGGGGTGCACAGTATGTTCGTAATATGTGGTGCACAGTATGTTCGTAATATGTGTTGCACAGTATGTTCGTAATATGTGTTGCACAGTATGTTCGTAATATGTGTTGCACAGTATGTTCGTAATATGTGTTGCACAGTATGTTCGTAATATGTGTTGCACAGTATGTTCGTAATATGTGTTGCACAGTATGTTCGTAATATGTGGTGCACAGTATGTTCGTAATATGTGGTGCACAGTATGTTCGTAATATGTGTTGCACAGTATGTTCGTAATATGTGGTGCACAGTATGTTCGTAATATGTGGTGCACAGTATGTTCGTAATATGTGTTGCACAGTATGTTCGTAATATGTGTTGCACAGTATGTTCGTAATATGTGTTGCACAGTATGTTCGTAATATGTGTTGCACAGTATGTTCGTAATATGTGGTGCACAGTATGTTCGTAATATGTGGTGCACAGTATGTTCGTAATATGTGGTGCACAGTATGTTCGTAATATGTGGTGTACAATATGTTCATAATATGTGATGTACAGTATGTTCATAATATGTGGTGCACAGTGACTTCGTAATATGTGGTGCACAGTATGCGGTTCATAGTATGTGGTGCACAATGTGACCACCGGAGCTTGACATTGATACAGGTAGACACAGTTACTGGTAGACATAACTACTGGTAGACACAGTTACTGGTAAACAGTTACTCGTAGATACAGTTACAGGTAGACACAGTTACTTGTAGACACAGCGATTGGTAGACACAGTAACTGGTAGACACAGTTACCGGTAGACACAGCTACTGGTAGACACAGCTACTGGTAGACACAGCTACTGGTAGACACAGCTACTGGTAGACACAGTTATCGGTAAACGCAGTTACTCGTAGATACAGTTACAGGTAGACACAGTTACTTGTAGACAGCTATTGGTAGACACAGTAACTGGTAGACAGTTACCGGTAGACACAGTTACCGGTAAACACAGTTACTCGTAGATAGTTACTTGTAGACACAGCTATTGGTAGACACAGTTACCGGTAGAGACAGCTACCGGTAGACACAGCTACTGGTAGACACAGCTACTGTTAGACACAGCTACTGGTAGACACAGTTACTGATAGATACAGTTACAGGTAGACAGTTACTTGTAGACACAACTACTGGTAGACACAGCTACTGGTAGACAGAGTTACTGGTAGATACAGTTACTGGTAGACAGTTACTGGTACACAGCTGCTGGTAGACACAGTAACTGTTAGACACAGCTACTGGTAGACACAGCTACTGGTAGACACAGCTACTGGTAGACACAGCTACTGGTAGACACAGCTACTGGTAGATAGTCACTGGTAGACACAGTTACCTGTAGACATAGTCACAGGTAAACATATACAGGTAGATACAGTCACAGGTCGACACAGTCACGGGTCGACACAGTCACAGGTAGACACCTAGAACATTAGTTCAGTATGAACTAGGGTATGGGGTTAAATTAGGAAAATTCTGGTCCGATTGGCCAGCTCATTCGTGACGTCACGGCGGCGACGCGTCCTCATTGGCCTCCCCCAGAGTGACGTGTCGGTGATCTCATCTTCCTGCAATTTGTGACGTCACGAGTGACGCCGTGCGTGTGACATCACGCACGAGTGGGCCATTGAGCAGCGGGGAAGACTAGGGATGGGGGGAGAGAGGTGGGGAGGATGTAGAGAGAATTACTGGGGAGACAGTAATCAGAAGCGGGGAGGAAGTGGTTTATTGCGGGTGATAATACCTCCTCTGGGTCCACCCCCAGGTCCTAGGGGCTGTGTTGACCCCCTCCCCAGGCCGTGGGGGTGTAATGACCCCCTCCCCAGGCCCTGGGGGTGTAATGACCCCCTCCCCAGGCCCTGGGGGTGTTATGACCTCCTCCCCAGGCCCTGGGGGTGTTATGACCTCTTCCCCAGGCCCTGGGAGTGTAATGACCTCCTCCCCAGGCTTTGGGAGTGTAATGACCTCCTCCCCAGGCCCTGGGGGTGTAATGACCTCCTCCCCAGGCCCTGGGGATGTAATGACCTCCTCCCCAGGCTTTGGGAGTGTAATGACCTCCTCCCCAGGCCCTGGGAGTGTAATGACCTCCTCCCCAGGCTTTGGGCGTGTAATGACCTCCTCCCCAGGCCCTGGGAGTGTAATGACCTCCTCCCCAGGCTTTGGGAGTGTAATGACCTCCTCCCCAGGCCCTGGGAGTGTACTGATCTCCTCCCCAGGCCCTGGGAGTGTAATGAACTCCTCCCCAGGCCCTGGGAGTGTACTGATCTCCTCCCCAGGCCCTGGGAGTGTAATGACCTCCTCCCCAGGCCCTGGGAGTGTACTGATCTCCTCCCCAGGTCCTGGGAGTGTAATGACCTCCTCCCCAGGCCCTGGGAGTGTACTGATCTCCTCCCCAGGCCCTGGGAGTGTACTGATCTCCTCCCCAGGCCCTGGGAGTGTAATGACCTCCTCCCCAGGTCCTGGGAGTGTAATGAACTCCTCCCCAGGCCCTGGGAGTGTACTGATCTCCTCCCCAGGCCCTGGGAGTGTAATGACCTCCTCCCCAGGCCCTGGGAGTGTACTGATCTCCTCCCCAGGTCCTGGGAGTGTACTGATCTCCTTCCCAGGCCCTGGGAGTGTACTGATCTCCCCAGGCCCTGGGAGTGTACTGATCTCCTCCCCAGGCCCTGGGAGTGTACTGATCTCCCCAGGCCCTGGGAGTGTACTGATCTCCTCCCCAGGCCCTGGGAGTGTACTGATCTCCCCAGGCCCTGGGAGTGTACTGATCTCCTCCCCAGGCCCTGGGATTGTACTGATCTCCTCCCCAGGCCCTGGGAGTGTACTGATCTCCTTCCCAGGCCCTGGGAGTGTACTGATCTCCTCCCCAGGCCCTGGGGGTGTAATGACCTCCTCCCCAGGCCCTGGGAGTGTACTGATCTTTTTCCCAGGCCCTGTGAGTATACTGATCTCCTCTCTAGGCCCTGGGAGTGTACTGATCTTTTCCCCAGGCCCTGGGAGTATACTGATCTCCTCTCTAGGCCCTGGGAGTGTACTGATCTTTTCCCCAGGCCCTGGGAGTATACTGATCTCCTCCCCAGGCCCTGGGAGTGTACTGATCTCCTCCTCAGGCCCTGGGGGTGTAATGATCTCCCCAGGCCCTGGGAGTGTACTGATCTCCTCCCCAGACCCTGGGAGTGTACTTATCTCCTTCCCAGGCCCTGGGAGTGTACTGATATCCTCCCCAGGCCCTGGGAGTGTACTGATCTCCTTCCCAGACCCTGGGAGTGTACTTATCTCCTTCCCAGGCCCTGGGAGTGTACTGATCTCCTTCCCAGCCCCTGGGGGTGTAATGACCTCCTCCCCAGGCCCTGGGAGTGTACTGATCTCCTCCCCAGGCCCTGGGGGTGTAATGACCTCCTCCCCAGGCCCTGGGAGTGTACTGATCTCCTCCCCAGGCCCTGGGAGTGTACTGATCTCCTCCCCAGGCCCTGGGAGTGTACTGGTCTCCTTCCCAGGTCCTGGGGGTTTATTGGTGTTCTCCCCAGGCTCTGGGGGTCTTGGCTCCTCCCCCAGGCCCTGGAGACTTGGCTCCTCCCCCAGGTTTTGGGGTCTGTCACCACAGGGTCAGTGATATTGTTTATTTTAGTCTTGAGCGTGTCCTGGGGTCTAGCCTCCCCCTGCGTGGGGCTGGTGCTGGGGGGCTGGTGCTGGGGGGCTGGTGCTGGGGGGCTGGTGCTTGAGGCAGGTGCTGTGGCTGATGTTTGGAACTGGTGCTGGGGGCTGGTTCTGGGGCTAGTACTGGTTCTGATGCTGTGGCTGGGAGCTACTTCTGGGACTGGGGCTGGTGCTGGGACTGGTGCTGGGGACTGGTGCTGGGACTGGTACTGGGGCTGGGGACTGGTCCTGAGGGCTGGTGATGGGTGCTGGGGCTGGGGACTGGTGCTGGGGCTGGGGACTGGTCCTGGGGGCTGGTGATGGGGACTGGGGCTGGGGACTGGTCCTGGGGGCTGGTGATGGGGACTGGGGACTGGTGTTGGGGCTGGGGGACTGGTCCTGGGGCTGGTGATGGATGCTGGGGACTGGTCCTGGGGCTGCTGCTGGTTCTGGGGACTAGTTCTGGGGGCTAGTGATGGGGGCTGCTAGGTGACATCTTACTCTCATCTTTCCCTGGCCTTATTTCACTTTCATTTTTGCCCGTCTTCAGCATCCTTGTACCCATTGTGCTGAGCTGCTGCTGCTGCTGCTGCTGCTGCTGCTGCTGCTGCTGCTGCTGCTGCTGCTGCTGCTGCTGCTGCTGCTGTTGTTGTTGTTGTTGTTGTTGTTGTTGTTGGGAACCCAGGTATTGTGTCTTCTTGTGTAGTGTGGAAGGTGTTATGATTACACAGGTGTGGCCACACTGTGGCTCCACTATAGCAACACTGTGCCACCACTGTAGCAACACTGTGCCACTACTGTGGCAACACTGTGCCACCACTGTAGCAACACTGTGCCACCACTGTAGCAACACTGTGCCACCACTGTAGCAACACTGTGCCACTACTGTAGCAACACTGTGCCACCACTGTAGCAACACTGTGCCACCACTGTAGCAACACTGTGCCACTACTGTGGCAACACTGTGCCACCACTGTAGCAACACTGTGCCACCACTGTAGCAACACTGTGCCACCACTGTAGCAACACTGTGCCACCACTGTAGCAACACTGTGCCACTACTGTGGCAACACTGTGCCACCACTGTAGCAACACTGTGCCACCACTGTGGCAGCACTGATTTACGAAACATTATCATGGACGTCGGTCACGCAAATATATTTCTTGCTTTCATTACTTTTGGTGAAAAGCTAACGTGGCCTCCACTGTGGCCTCCACTGTGGCCTCCACTGTGACCTCCACTGTGGCATTATCTTCCCTGTGTCTCCGTAGACAGTGTCACCTTCACTGTTACAGCGCTGGTCAAGCCTCCTCACGTATCACTGTTGATAAATTAGACACGTACAACGTTTCGCCACACACTGGGTTCATCAGTCCAGTACAAAGAATGGTGAAGACCATCAATCTTGAGGGACTAATTACCTCAAACTCTCAGTGTATTCTCTCAGTGTATCACTATTCTTCTTTGCATAGGACTGATAAAGCCACTGTGTGGCGAAACGTTTCCACAATAAAAATACCCAAGTGTTGTACATGTGTCTTAGTTTATCAGTTTGTCGGTTCTCTGAACCATTTATCTACGTGTCACTGCTGGAGAATGTACAGAGGTCTTGCAGTGCCCTCAGTGAACCATTAGCCATGCCTCAGTGCACGTGCAGTGCAGAAATCAATATATTCAGTTGAAGAGAGAAATAAAGGGAATAAGAAAAGCAAAAAAGAGATTATGAGGTTAAAGTTGCAAGAGAATCGAAGACTAACCCAAAAGGATTCTTTCAGGTATACAGAAGTATGATCAGGGACAAGATAGGCCCACTCAAAAGTTACTCGGGTCAGCTCACGGACAATGATAAGAAAATGTGTAGAATTTTTAACACATACTTCCTCTCAGTTTTTACACAGGAAGATACTAGCGATATTCCAGAAATAATAAATTATGTAGAACAGGATGCTAATAAACTATGCACGATTAGGGTCACAAGTGACATGGTCCTTAGGCAAATTGATAAATTAAAACCTAACAAATCCCCAGGCCCTGATGAACTGTATGCAAGGGTTCTAAAGGAATGTAAAGAGGAGCTTAGCATACCTCTGGCTAATCTTTTCAATATATCACTACAGACTGGCATGGTGCCGGATAAGTGGAAAATGGCAAATGTGATACCTATTTTCAAAGCAGGTGACAGGTCCTTATCTTCGAACTATAGACCAGTAAGCCTAACCTCCATAGTGGGAAAATTTACATAAACGACATTGATGAGGGAATAAATAGCGACATAAGCAAGTTTGCCGATGACACCAAAATAGGCCGTCGGATTCATTCTGACGAGGACATTAGAGCACTCCGGGATGGTTTGAATAGACTGATGCAGTGGTCGGAGAAGTGGCAGATGCAGTTTAATATAGACAAATGCAAAGTTCTAAATGTTGGACAGGAAAATAACCATGCCACATATAAACTAAATAATGTCAATCTTAATATTACGGATTGCGAAAAAGATTTAGGAGTTCTGGTTAGCAGTAATCTGAAATCAAGACAACAATGCATAAGTGTTCTCAATAAAGCTAACAGAATTCTTGGCTTCATATCAAGAAGCATAAATAATAGAAGTCCTCAGGTTGTTCTTCAACTCTATATATCCTTGGTTAGGCCTCATTTAGATTATGCTGCACAGTTTTGGTCACCGTATTACAGAATGGATATCAATGCACTAGAAAACGTACAGAGGAGGATGACAAAGTTGATCCCATGTATCAGAAATCTTCCCTATGAGGATAGACTGAGGCCCTGAATCTGCACTCTCTAGAAAGGCCTAGAATTAGGGGGGATATGATTGAGGTGTATAAATGGAAGACAGAAATAAATAATGGGGATGTAAATAACGTGCTGAAAATATCTAGCCTAGACAGGACTCGTAGCAATGGTTTTAAGTTGGAAAAATTCAGATTCAGGATGGATATAGGAAAGCACTGGTTTGGTAATAGAGTTGTGGATTAGTGGTACAAACTCCCAAGTACAGTTATAGAGTTTTAAAAATAGGTTAGATAAATACATGAGTGGGTGTGGGTGGGTGTGAGTTGGACCCGATTAGCTTGTGCTACTGGGTCAGTTGCCGTGCTCCTTCCTTAAGTGAATGTGACCTGACCTGACTAGGTTGGGGTATTGGCTTAAGCCGGTAGGAGACTTGGACCTGCCTCGTATGGGCCAGTAGGCCTGCAGCAGTGTTCCTTCTTTCTTATGTTTTTATGTACCTGATGATACCTGATTTGTGACGATACATGATGCTGTATGATTTATTGTATGAGTATTGGAAAATGCTGGACGGGTCAGTGTGAGGTGTGATGGTACCATAACTAGTCACTGTAGTGTGAGGTGTGATGGTACCATAAGTAGTCACTGTAGTGTGAGGTGTGATGGTACCATAACCAGTCACTGTAGTGTGCGGTGTTATGGTACCATAACCAGTCACTAGTGTGCTGTGTGATGGTACCATAACCAGTCACTGTAGTGTGAGGTGTGATGGTACCATAACCAGTCACTGTAGTGTGAGGTGTGATGGTACCATAAGTAGTCACTGTAGTGTGAGGTGTGATGGTACCATAAGTAGTCACTGTAGTGTGAGGTATGGTAGTAACGGCAGTGGAAACAAGGGTCGGCACCGAGAATTGTACACCTCTCAGTATATGTACACTGAGATGTTATTTTAATCTCAGTTTACGGAATTAAAGTATTCTTAAGTCGTGGTGAATAGGTTAGTCGATAGGCTTTCAACCCCCATTAACCCAAGGCTTGTGTCAACATGCGTGGTCCAAAACTCTTCAACCTGCTGCCAGCAGATTTAAGATTGACGTAAGAACGGCAGGCGTTTTCAAGGGTCTGTTAAACTAGGGAAGAGGCGGGACCAAGAGCTATGAATCGACCCCCGCATCCACAAATAGGTGAGCACACACACACACACACACACACACACACACACACACACACACACACACACACACACACACACATACACAAACACACACATACACAAACACACACACGCACACACACATACACATACACACACACACACACACGCACACACACACACACACACACACACACACACACACACACACACACACACACAAACATACACACAAACATACACATACACACATACACACACACAAACATACACACACACACACACACACACGGACTCGACCCCCGCAACCTCAACTAGGTGAGTACAACTAGGTGAGTACACACACACACACACACACACACACACACACACACACACACACACACACACACACACACACACACACACACACACACACACAGGAAATGCCATGCAATCCAAAGGCAAGCATGCAGGTACCCTGGCCACTCCCCCTCCCAGTCCCTCCCCCACCTAACGTCCCCCTTCCCTCCCTCGATTCCCCTCCCCACCCTCCTGATACTTGCCTGATTTAATAGTTTACAACAACCACCATCCACCACCAACCATCACCACCATCCACCACCAACCATCACCACCATCCATCACAAACCACTACCATGCATCACCATCCATCACCAACCACCAACAACCGTCATCCACCACCATCCATCACTAACCACCACTATCCATCACCATCCACCATCAACCATCACCACCATCCACCACAAACCACCACCATCCATCACCAACCACCACCATCCATTACCAACAACCGTCATCAACTACCATCCACCACTAACCACCACCAACCACCACCACCAACCACCATCGTCCATCACCATCCACTGTCACCATCCACTACCACTGTCCACTACCATTGTCCACTACCACTGTACACTACCACTATCTGCTACCGCTGTTCACTACCACCATCCACTACCACTGTACTACCACCATCCATTACCACTGTCCACTACCATCCATTACCACCATCCACTGCCACTTCCACTGTGCACTACCACCGTCCACTACCACCATCCACTACCACCATCCACTACCACCATCCACTACCACCATCCACTACCACCGTCCACTACCACCGTCCACTACCACCATCCACTACCACCATCCACTACCACCGTCCACTACCACCATCCACTACCACCATCCACTACCACCGTCCGCTACCACCGTCCGCTACCACTGTCCACTACCACTGTCTACTATCGATGTCCACTACCACCGTCCACTACCACCGTCCACTCCCACCAACCACTACCACCAACCACTACCACCATCCACTACGACCATCCACTACCACTGTCCACTACCACCATCCACTGCCACCATTCAGTACCACCATCCACTATCACCATCCACTACCACCATCCACTGCCACTATTCAGTACCACCATCCACTATCACCATCCACTGCCACCATCCACTACCATCATCCACTGCCACCATTCAGTACCACCATCCACTACCACCATCCACTGCCACCATCCACTGCCACCATCCACTACCATCATCCACTGCCACCATTCAGTACCACCATCCACTATCACCATCCACTGCCACCATCCACTACCATCATCCACTGCCACCATTCAGTACCACCATCCACTGCCACCATCCACTACCATCATCCAGTGCCACCATTCAGTACCACCATCCACTACCACCATCCACTGCCACCATCCATTACCACCATCCATTACCACCATCGACTGCCACCATTCAGTACCACCATCCACTACCACCATCCACTGCCACCATCCATTACCACTATCCACCCCAAGCTGTTTCGCTCATAACACACAACAGTGTTACCAGGCCATGTTTCACTCGTGTCATAACACAGCAGTGTTACCAGACCATGTTTCACTTATGCCATAACACACAACAGTGTTACCAGACCATGTTTCACTCGTGTCATAACACAGCAGTGTTACCAGACCATGTTTCACTCGTGTCATAACACAGCAGTGTTACCAGACCATGTTTCACTCATACAAAGATAAACTAAGAGGAGAAACTAAAACAAGTGAAAGTTCGAGGAGAAAGATGAGAAAATAAAGAGGAAAACTAAGAAGAAATCTACGAATTCAGTAATAAAAATAATAATAATAATAATAATAATAATAATAATAATAATAATAATAATAATAATACAGAAATATGGTACCGACTTATCTAACGTTGTTAGACGGTTATATACATTTATATATATATATATATATATATATATATATATATATATATATATATATATATATATATATATATATATATTATGATGGGGTCCACCTCTGGTGTAAATTGTGGGACCCATAGCCTAGGAGAAGTGGATAAAAAGGCTTCAAGGAAGAATATTTGGATTTCTTCCTGAAGCTATTTGAATATTCCACTTCCCCTACCACCCCATCTTTTAAACTATTTTTTTTTACCAATAGGAATATTTTATTACATAATATGGCACAGAAGATATATATATATATATATATATATATATATATATATATATATATATATATATATATATATATATATATATATAATGTCGTGCCGAATATGTAAAACTGGTCAATTAGCAAGAACTCATTTAAAATTAAGTCCTTTCTAAAATTTTCTCTTATACGTTGAAAGATATATTTTTTTCATTAATGTTAATGTAAAAATTTTTAATTTTGCACCAGAAGAATCTTAGAAAACTTACCTAACCTTATTATAACAAGAACAATTTATTTTAGCCTAACCCGACTAAATATATTTTAGATTTGTTTACAGTAATTTAATACTAAACAAACACAATGAAATATATTTTTTTTCGTTAGGTTCAGGATGATTTTGGTGAAATTATTGCATACACAAATTTTCACTTGTCCTATATGGCAAGATGAACGTTGCTATTTAAGCCAAGATCGCAAGTTCTGCCTATTCGGCACGACATATATATATATATATATATATATATATATATATATATATATATATATATATATATATATATATATATATATATATTTTATTATTTATTATCACACTGGCCGATTCCCACCAAGGCAGGGTGGCCAGAAAAAGAAAAACTTTCACCATCATTCACTCAATCACTGTCTTGCCAGAAGGGTGCTTTACACTACAGTTTTTAAACTGCAACATTAACACCCCTCCTTCAGAGTGCAGGCACTGTACTTCCCATCTCCAGGACTCAAGTCCGGCCTGCCGGTTTCCCTGAACCCCTTCATAAATGTTACTTTGCTCACACTCCAACAGCACGTCAAGTATTAAAAACCATTTGTCTCCATTCACTCCTATCAAACACGCTCACGCATGCCTGCTGGAAGTCCAAGCCCCTCGCACACAAAACCTCCTTTACCCCCTCCCTCCAACCTTTCCTAGGCCGACCCCTACCCCGCCTTCCTTCCACTACAGACTGATACACTCTTGAAGTCATTCTGTTTCGCTCCATTCTCTCTACATGTCCGAACCACCTCAACAACCCTTCCTCAGCCCTCTGGACAACAGTTTTGGTAATCCTGCACCTCCTCCTAACTTCCAAACTACGAATTCTCTGCATTATATTCACACCACACATTGCCCTCAGACATGACATCTCCACTGCCTCCAGCCTTCTCCTCGCTGCAACATTCATCACCCATGCTTCACACCCATATAAGAGCGTTGGTAAAACTATACTCTCACACATTCCCCTCTTTGCCTCCAAGGACAAAGTTCTTTGTCTCCACAGACTCCTAAGTGCACCACTCACCCTTTTCCCCTCATCAATTCTATGATTCACCTCATCTTTCATAGACCCATCCGCTGACACGTCCACTCCCAAATATCTGAATACATTCACCTCCTCCATACTCTCTCCCTCCAATCTGATATTCAATCTTTCATCACCTAATCTTTTTGTTATCCTCATAATCTTACTCTTTCCTGTATTCACCTTTAATTTTCTTCTTTTGCACACCCTACCAAATTCATCCACCAATCTCTGCAACTTCTCTTCAGAATCTCCCAAGAGCACAGTGTCATCAGCAAAGAGCAGCTGTGACAACTCCCACTTTGTGTGTGATTCTTTATCTTTTAACTCCACGCCTCTTGCCAAGACCCTCGCATTTACTTCTCTTACAACCCCATTTATAAATATATTAAACAACCACGGTGACATCACACATCCTTGTCTAAGGCCTACTTTTACTGGGAAATAATTTCCCTCTTTCCTACATACTCTAACTTGAGCCTCACTATCCTCGTAAAAACTCTTCACTGCTTTCAGTAACCTACCTCCTACACCATACACTTGCAACATCTGCCACATTGGCCCCCTATCCACCCTGTCATACGCCTTTTCCAAATCCATAAATGCCACAAAGACCTCTTTAGCCTTATCTAAATACTGTTCACTTATATGTTTCACTGTAAACACCTGGTCCACACACCCCCTACCTTTCCTAAAGCCTCCTTGTTCATCTGCTATCCTATTCTCCGTCTTACTCTTAATTCTTTCAATAATAACTCTACCATACACTTTACCAGGTATACTCAGCAGACTTATCCCCCTATAATTTTTGCACTCTCTTTTATCCCCTTTGCCTTTATACAAAGGAACTATGCATGCTCTCTGCCAATCCCTAGGTACCTTACCCTCTTCCATACATTTATTAAATAATTGCACCAACCACTCCAAAACTATATCTCCACCTGCTTTTAAGGTTTCTATCTTTATCCCATCAATCCCGGCTGCCTTACCCCCTTTCATTTTACCTACTGCCTCACGAACTTCCCCCCCACTCACAACTGGCTCTTCCTCACTCCTACAAGATGTTATTCCTCCTTGTCCTATACACGAAATCAGAGCTTCCCTATCTTCATCAACATTTAACAATTCCTCAAAATATTCCCTCCATCTTCCCAATACCTCTAACTCTCCATTTAATAACTCGCCTCTCCTATTTTTAACTGACAAATCCATTTGTTCTCTAGGCTTTCTTAACTTGTTAATCTCACTCCAAAACTTTTTCTTATTTTCAACAAAATTTGCTGATAACATATATATATATATATATATATATATATATATATATATATATATATATATATATATATATATATATATATATATATATATATATATATATAAATAAGGAGTCCCTCCTACATGATCTTACACAGGTAATGACACGGGGACAGGAAATGGGTCTCATCCTGAATCCATCCAAATGTGAAATCATCTCAGTCAGTCAACAAGTGATAAATGCAGTGAGATCAAAACTACCAGGAGCAGCAGTCATTGCCCCCACAGTGTCTTGCTAGGAGCACCTCTGGGAAGCAATGCCATTGGCACAATTCTCAGGAAGAAATTGGAAGAGTTAAGGAGAATGGAACAACGAATAGGCAATCTGGACACCCACGATGCCTTGTACCTTCTCACAAAGTGCTTGAGTCTGTTCAGGTTGACATATTTCCTAAGATGTGCACCTTCATATGATAACCCTATACTGCACGAATATGACAGTATCCTGAGGCAGATTTTTACGAAAATACTTAACCTTACTCTAGAAGACGGGCAGTGGAACCAAGCTACATTTCCAGTCAGACTAGGAGGCATTGGTGTCCGCAAGTCATCACAGATTGCACTACCTGCTTTTCTGTCCTCATGTATTGCATCCAGAGGGCTTGTAGCAGCGATTCCCCCTGAACATCTTAGGGACAAGATTGGAGTCCAGGACCAAAAAATCATTGACGGAGCCATGATCTGGGATAATCTAACGGGCTCTAAAACCAGACCTGCTCCCCCCAACAACTATAAACAGTCGCACTGGGATGGTCCAATAGTGGAAAATATTGCCTCAACAATGCTTCAGAGTATGTGAGGGAAGGATAGAGCCCACCTCCTGGCAGTGAGAGCCCCTCATGCAGGGGACTTTCTGTTGGCTGTTCCCAACTCCCGCCTTGGCACACGCCTCGACCCACAGACCATCCGCATCGGTGTTGCCCTTCGACTTGCCGCCCCCATTCTCGCCGAACACAGGTGTATTTGTGGCAGTGAAGCAGCAGACCGATTCGGGTACCACGGTCTTGTGTGCCGTAAATCCGAGGGAAAGATTGCAAGACATGAGGTTAATTACATTATCAAGAGGAGCCTCACAACAGCCGGATGCCCAGCAGTAAGGGAGCCACCCCAGCTATGCAGATCTGATGGCAGCCAGAAGCGTCCAGATGGTATCACCCTTCAAGCCTGGACAGATGGGAAGCAGGTGGTGTGGGACTATACATGTGCATCTACCTTGGCTGATACCCATCTCCAATACACCAGGGAGGAAGGAGGGGCAGCTGCCAGCTTCAGGGAGTCCAAAAAGTCTAGAAAATATGGAGAACTTACCCATCATTATATGTTTGTTCCCATAGGCTCAGAGACCCTTGGCTCATGGGGAAAGAGTACATCTAAATTCCTCAAGGAGCTGGGAAAAAGACTCATCAATGTAACTAGGGATCGCAGGGCAGCTAGTTTTCTGTTCCAGCGGCTCAGTGCGGCTGTTCAAAGGGGTAATGCCTGCTGTATTTTGGTTACACGCCCCAGCTCTGAGGAGCTGGATGAGATTTTCGCCCTATAATCGGTGATACACACGTAACAACATGTACCGTATATGCCACCTTTATATCAACAATGTATCTCTTAAATCTTTTATACTATATTATGTAATAAAATATTCCTACTGGTAAAAAAAAATATATATATGAAAAGATGGGGTGGTAGGGGAAGTGGAATATTCAAACGGCTTCAGGAAGAAATCCAAATATTCATTCTTGAAGCCTTTTTATCCACTTTTCCGAGGCTATGAGTCCCACAGTTTACACCAGAGGTGGACCCCATCCTATATATATATATATATATATATATATATATATATATATATATATATATATATATATATATATATATATATCTTATGAGAGGTTTTTACAAAGCAGAAGTGTTATAAGAAGAGTAGAGTATATGGAGAGTAAAAGAAAGGTGAAGAAAGTGGTGAGAGAGTGCAAAAGGAGAGCGGATGATAGAGTGGGAGAGGCACTGTCAAGAAATTTTAATGAAAATAAGAAAATTTGGAGTGAGTTAAACAAGTTAAGAAAGCCTAGGGAAAGTAAGGATTTGTCAGTTAAAAACAGAGTAGGGGAGTTAGTAGATGGGGGGTGGAGGTTTTGGGTAGATGACGAGAATATTTTGAGGAACTTTTAAATGTCGACGAAGAGAGGGAAGCGGTAATTTCATGCACTGGCCAGGGAGGTATACCATCTTTTAGGAGTGCATTACGTATAATGAAAGGGGGTAAAGCAGCTGGAACTGACGGGATCATGACAGAAATATTAATAGCACAGGGGGGGGGATATATATAGTGTTGGAGTGGTTGGTATTTTTGTTTAATAAATGTATGAAAGAGGGGAAGGTACCTAGGGATTGGCAGAGAGCATGTATAGTCTCTTTATATAAAGGGAAGGGAGACAAAAGAGATTGTAAAAATTATAGAGGAATATGTTTACTGAGTATACCAGGAAAAGTGTACGGTAGGGTTATAATTGAAAGAATTAGAGGTAAGACAGAATGTAGGATTGCGGATGAGCAAGGAGGTTTCAGAGTGGGTAGGGGATGTGTAGATTAAGCGTTTACCAATTGAAGCATATATGTGAACAGTATTTAGATAAAGGTAGGGAAGTTTTTATTGCATTTATGGATTTAGAAAAGGCATATGATAGAATGGATAGAGGAGCAATGTGGCAGATGTTGCAAGTATATGAAATAGGTGGTAAGTTACTAAATGCTGTAAAGAGTTTTTATGAGGATAGTGAGGCTCAGGTTAGGGTGTGTAGAAGAGAGGGAGAATACTTCCCGGTAAAAGTAGGTCTTAGACAGGGATGTGTAATGTCACCATGGTTGTTTAATATATTTATAGATGGGGTTGTAAAAGAAGTAAATGCTAGGGTGTTCGGGAGAGGGGTGGGATTAAATTATGGGGAATCAAATACAAAATGGGAATTGACACAGTTGCTTTTTGCTGATGATACTGTGCTTATGGGAGATTCTAAAGAAAAATTGCAAAGGTTAGTGGACGAATTTGGGAGTGTGTGTAAAGGTAGAAAGTTGAAAGTGAACATAGAAAAGAGTAAGGTGATGAGGGTATCAAATGATTTAGATAAAGAAAAATTGGATATCAAATTGGAGGGGAGGAGTATGGAAGAAGTGAATGTTTTCAGATACTTGGGAGTTGACGTATCGGCCGATGGATTTATGAAGGATGAGGTTAATCATAGAATTGATGAAGGAAAAAAGGTGAGTTGTGCGTTGAGGTATATGTGGAGTCAAAAAACGTTGTCTATGGAGGCAAAGAAGGGAATGTATGAAAGTATAGTAGTACCAACACTCTTATATGGGTGTGAAGCTTGGGTTGTGAATGCAGCAGCGAGGAGACGGTTGGAGGCAGTGGAGATGTCCTGTCTAAGGGCAATGTGTGGTGTAAATATTATGCAGAAAATTCGGAGTGTGAAAATTAGGAGAAGGTGTGGAGTTAATAAAAGCATTAGAAGGCTGAAGAGGGGTTGTTGAGGTGGTTTGGTCATTTAGAGAGAATGGATCAAAGTAAAATGACATGGAGAGCGTATAAATCTGTAGGGGAAGGAAGGCGGGGTAGGGGTCGTCCTCGAAAAGGTTGGAAGGAAGGGGTAAGGGAGGTTTTGTGGGCGAGGGGCTTGGACTTCCAGCAGGCGTGCGTGAGCGTGTTCGATAGGAGTGAATGGAAACGAATGGTATTTGGGACCTGACGATCTGTTGAAGTGTGAGCAGGGTAATATTTAGTGAAGGGATTCAGATTATTTTTATATAGCCGGACTTGAGTTCTGGAAATGGGAAGTACAATGCCTGCACTCTAAAGGAGGGGTTCGGGATATTAGCAGTTTGGAGGGATATTTTGTGTATCTTTATTCGTATATGCTTCTAAACTGTTGTATTCTGAGCACCTCTGCAAAAACAGTGATTATGTGCGAGGTGAAAGTGTTGAATGATGAAAGTATTTTCTTTTTGGGGATTTTCTTTTTGGGTCACCCTGCCTCGGTGGGAGACGGCCGACTTGTTCAAATATAAATATAAATATATATATATATATATATATATATATATATATATATATATATATATATATATGTATATATATATAATGTCGTGCCGAATAGGTAAAAACTTGCTATTTTGGCTTAAATAGCAACGCTCTTCTTGCCGAATAAGGCAAGCGAAAATTTGTATATGCAATAATTTCGCAAAAATATATTTCATTGTGTTTGTTTATTATTAAATTATTTTATACTTATCTAAAATATATTTATTTGGATTAGGCTAAATTAAATTGCACTTGTTATAATAAGGTTAGGTAAGTTTTCTAAGGTTCTTTTGGTACAAAATTATTAATTTTTACATTAACATAAATGAAAAAAAATATATCTTTAAACGTATAAGAGAAAATTTTAGAAAGGACTTAATTTTAAATGAGCTCTTGCTAATTGACCAGTTTTACCTATTTGGCACAACGTATATACAATCTTGGACCTTGTCATGGAGCAGGATAATACATACTTCCTACCCATCTTGTTAAGGGTTGTGGTGCTGCTATCAAAGGGCGATTCTTTTAGAGGTGGTGCTGCTGTCAAGGGGTGATGCTGTTAAGGGGTGGTGCTGTCAAGTGGTTGTGCTGTAAAGGGGTGGCGTGCTGTTTAGGGGTAGTGCTGTAAAGGGGTGGTACTGTCAAGGGGTGGTGCTGTTAAGCGGTGGTGCTGTCAAGTTCTTTTAAGCTTCAATTTGCATCAGTTATCTGTCAAACATGTGGAATGGAGGTGAGTCTCGGGTTACCAGTGTAAAGCCTTGTATCTTTCCTTGCGGGAAGCCTCGCTGTGTGAGTCTTGCCTCGCGGGAAGCCTCACTGTGTGAGTCTTGCCTCGCGGGAAGCCTCACTGTGTGAGTCTTGCCTCGCGGGAAGCCTCACTGTGTGAGTCTTGTCTCGCGGGAAGCCTCAATGTATGAGTCTTGCCTCGCGGGAAGCCTCACTGTGTGAGTCTTGCCTCGCGGGAAGCCTCACTGTGTGAGTCTTGCCTCGCGGGAAGCCTCACTGTGTGAGTCTTGTCTCGCGGGAAGCCTCACTGTGTGAGTCTTGCCTCGCGGGAAGCCTCAATGTATGAGTCTTGCCTCGTGGGAAGCCTCAATGTATGAGTCTTGCCTCGCGGGAAGCCTCAATGTATGAGTCTTATTTACTAGCATATACACTATATACAGTGAATTTAACATATATTGTACTATAATGTGAGTGGGATGTGTGCGTATGTGAGACAGATAATTAGAACACTCCTGAGCAACAAGTTTTAGACAACAATTCAGAGGACAAATTCTAGTATAGTGTTACTCCTTGAGGCGTGTGAGGAAGCTCCAGGTTTGCCCCCTGATACGAGGTAGTCTACCCTGGTCCCTCCCTCCTCATCCAGATTGGCAGACCTCCAGCACAATTGGCAGTTACCTCGCATGCGTATAGGGGGCACACATTCACACAGGTATATTACCGTGGATCAAGCTGGTTATTAATGGTATACAGTATCCTAGAGTGATACTATTGATATAAAAGGATAAACATGTTTTCAGCATCCTGCAGTGGTACCACTGACAGCAAAATACAGTAGGTCCCCACTGATACGGCGGGTTAGGTTCCAGGCTACCGCCGTAAAGCTGAAATGGCATGTGGTTATGTGTGATGTATACAGAAATAACCCGCACATAGGGGAGAGAAGCTTACGACGACGTTTCGGTCCTGCTTGGACCATTTACAAAATCACACTGTGTGATGTACTTCCTGTAAAAGAATATGGTGAACGCCACACTTAATTCTGTATTTAGCTTCCACGTTTGTCTGTTTTTGTTTATTGGTGGTTATGTCAGTGTGACGTAGTCTAACACAGCTTCAAAACAAGTGCAGCAAATGTGTAAGAAAACAACGGGTATACTGTGTCTGGAGTGGTCTGCAGTTCCTGGCCCAGCTTATTAACCCCTGTAGACTGTCTTTGATTTCTCACCTTCAGGACCTGAGTGTGTGTGTGTGTGTGTGTGTGTGTGTGTGTGTGTGTGTGTGTGTGTGTGTGTGTGTGTGTGTGTCTGTCTGTCTGTCTGTCTGTGTGTTTCCACAGACTGTGAAAAGCAAACAATCTTCTCTCATACGCAGGGAAATCCGGATCTCTGGATATTTGAGACAAGAACGTCATGTTAGAATCCACCGGTAAGCTCTTGCTTCCGAATCCTAGAGGGTTCTGTTTCCTTGGCTATGACACACACACAAACCACACCAACCACAGCAGTGAGAGCTAGGATAGGAATAACAACAGCAGCACTGAGAGATAGGACAGCAGCAACAACAGCAGTAACAGCAAGGACAGGAACAGCAACACCAGCAGTGAAAGTTAGGACATCAACAACAATAGCAGCAGTGAGAGCTAGGACAGCAACAGCAGCAGTGACAGCTAGGACAGCAGCAGCAGCAGTGACAGCTAGGACAGCAGCAGTGACAGCTAGGACAGCAACAACAGCAGCAGTGAGAGCTAGGACAGCAACAACAGCAGCAGTGAAAGCTAGGACAGCAACAGCAGCAGTGACAGCTAGGACAGCAACAATAACAGAAGCAGTGAGAGCTAGGACAGCAACAAAGCAGCAGAGCTAGGACAGCAGCAGTTACAGCTAGGACAGCAACAGCAGCAGCAGTGACGGCTAGGACAGCAACAGCAGCAGTGACAGCTAGGACAGCAGCAGTGACAGCTAGGACAGCAGCAGTGACAGCTAGGACAGCAGCAGTGACAGCTAGGACAGCAACAACAACAACAGCAGCAGTGAGAGCTAGGACAGCAACAACAGCAGCAGTGAAAGCTAGGACAGCAACAGCAGCAGTGACAGCTAGGACAGCAACAATAACAGAAGCAGTGAGAGCTAGGACAGCAACAACAACAGCAGCAGAGCTAGGACAGCAGCAGTTACAGCTAGAACAGCAACAACAGCAGCAGTGACAGCTAGGACAGCAACAACAACAGCAGCAGTGAAAGCTAGGACAGCAACAGCAGCAGTGACAGCTAGGACAGCAACAACAGCAGCAGTGACAGCTAGGACAGCAACAACAACAGCAGTGACAGCTAGGACAGCAACAACAACAGCAGCAGTGAGAGCTAGGACAGCAACAACAACAGCAGTGACAGCTAGAATAGCAACAACAACAGCAGCAGTGAAAGCTAGGACAGCAACAGCAGCAGTGACAGCTAGGACAGCAACAATAACAGAAGCAGTGAGAGCTAGGACAGCAACAACAACAGCAGCAGAGCTAGGACAGCAGCAGTTACAGCTAGAACAGCAACAACAGCAGCAGTGACAGCTAGGACAGCAACAACAACAGCAGCAGTGAAAGCTAGGACAGCAACAGCAGCAGTGACAGCTAGGACAGCAACAACAGCAGCAGTGACAGCTAGGACAGCAACAACACCAGCAGTGAGAGCTACGACAGCAACAACAGCAGCAGTGACAACTAGGACAGGAACAACAGCAGCAGTGACAGCTAGGACAGCAAGAACAACAGCAGCAGTGACAGCTAGGATAGGAACAACAACACCAGCAGTGAGAGCTAGGACAGCAACAGAAGCAGTGACAGCTAGGACAGCAACAACAACAGCAGCAGTGAGAGCTAGGACAGCAACAGCAACAGCAGCAGTGACAGCTAGGACAGCAACAGCAGCAGTGACAGCTAGGACAGCAACAACAACACCAGCAGTGACAGCTAGGACAGCAACAACAGCAGCAGTGACAGCTAGGACAGCAACAACAGCAGCAGTGACAGCTAGGACAGCAACAACAGCAGCAGTGACAGCTAGGACAGCAACAGAAGCAGTGACAGCTAGGACAGCAACAACAACAGCAGCAGTGAGAGCTAGGACAGCAACAACAGCAGCAGTGAAAGCTAGGACAGCAACAGCAGCAGTGACAGCTAGGAATGCAACAATAACAGAAGCAGTGAGAGCTAGGATAGCAACAACAACAGCAGCAGAGCTAGGACAGCAGCAGCAACAGCAGCAGTTACAGCTAGGACAGCAACAACAGGAGCAGTGACAGCTAGAATAGCAACAACAGCAGCAGTGAAAGCTAGGACAGCAACAGCAGCAGTGACAGCTAGGACAGCAACAGCAGCAGCAGTGACAGCTAGGACAGGAACAACAACACCAGCAGTGAGAGCTAGGACAGCAACAACAGCAGCAGTGAGAGCTAGGACAGCAACACCAGCAGCAGTGACAACTAGGACAGGAACAACAGCAGCAGTGACAGCTAGGACAGCAACAACAACAGCAGCAGTGACAGCTAGGATAGGAACAACAACACCAGCAGTGAGAGCTAGGACAGCAACAGAAGCAGTGAGAGCTAGGACAGCAACAACAACAGCAGCAGTGACAGCTAGGACAGCAACAACAACAGCAGCAGTGACAGCTAAGACAGCAACAGAAACAGTGACAGCTAGGACAGCAACAGCAGCAGCAGTGACAGCTAGGACAGGAACAACAACACCAGCACTGACAGCTAGGACAGCAACAGCAACAGCAGCAGTGACAGCTAGGACAGCAACAACAACAGCAGCAGTGACAGCTAGGACAGCAACAACAGCAGCAGTGACAGCTAGGACAGCAACAACAACAGCAGCAGTGAGAGCTAGGACAGCAACAACAACACCAGCAGTGACAGCTAGGACAGCAACAACAGCAGCAGTGACAGCTAGGACAGCAACAGAAGCAGTGACAGCTAGGACAGCAACAACAACAGCAGCAGTGACAGCTAGGACAGCAACAACAACAGCAGCAGTGAGAGCTAGGACAGCAACAACAGCAGCAGTGACAGCTAGGACAGCAACAGAAGCAGTGACAGCTAGGACAGCAACAACAACAGCAGCAGTGACAGCTAGGACAGCAACAACAGCAGCGGTGACAGCTAGGACAGCAACAACAGCAGCGGTGACAGCTAGGACAGGAACAACAACAGCAGCAGTGAGAGCTAGGACAGCAACAACAACAGCAGCAGTGAGAGCTAGGACAGCAACAACAGCAGCAGTGAGAGCTAGGACAGCAACAGCAGCAGTGACAGCTAGGACAGCAACAGCAGCAGCAGTGAGAGCTAGGACAGGAACAACAGCAGCAGTGAGAGCTAGGACAGCAACAACAGCAGCAGTGAGAGCTAGGACAGCAACAGCAGCAGTGACAGCTAGGACAGCAACAGCAGCAGCAGTGACAGCTAGGACAGGAACAACAACAGCAGCAGTGAGAGCTAGGACAGCAACAACAGCAGCAGTGAGAGCTAGGACAGCAACAACAGCAGCAGTGACAACTAGGACAGGAACAACAGCAGCAGTGACAGCTAGGACAGCAACAACAACAGCAGCAGTGACAGCTAGGACAGCAACAACAACAGCAGCAGTGACAGCTAAGACAGCAACAGAAACAGTGACAGCTAGGACAGCAACAGCAGCAGCAGTGACAGCTAGGACAGGAACAACAACACCAGCACTGACAGCTAGGACAGCAACAGCAGCAGTGACAGCTAGGACAGCAACAACAACAGCAGCAGTGACAGCTAGCACAGCAACAACAGCAGCAGTGACAGCTAGGACAGCAACAGAAGCAGTGACAGCTAGGACAGCAACAACAACAGCAGCAGTGACAGCTAGGACAGCAACAACAACACCAGCAGTGAGAGCTAGAACATCAACAACAGCAGCAGAGCTAGGGCAGCAGCAGCAACAGCAGCAGTGACAGCTAGGACAACAACAACAGCAGCAGTGACAGCTAGGACAGCAACAACAACAGCAGCAGTGACAGCTAGGACAGCAACAACAACAGCAGCAGTGACAGCTAAGACAGCAACAGAAACAGTGACAGCTAGGACAGCAACAGCAGCAGCAGTGACAGCTAGGACAGGAACAACAACACCAGCACTGACAGCTAGGACAGCAACAGCAGCAGTGACAGCTAGGACAGCAACAACAACAGCAGCAGTGACAGCTAGCACAGCAACAACAGCAGCAGTGACAGCTAGGACAGCAACAGAAGCAGTGACAGCTAGGACAGCAACAACAACAGCAGCAGTGACAGCTAGGACAGCAACAACAACACCAGCAGTGAGAGCTAGAACATCAACAACAGCAGCAGAGCTAGGGCAGCAGCAGCAACAGCAGCAGTGACAGCTAGGACAACAACAACAGCAGCAGTGACAGCTAGGACAGCAACAACAGCAGCGGTGACAGCTAGGACAGGAACAACAACAGCAGTAACAGGACAGCAACAACAACAGCAGCAGCAGTGAGAGCTAGGACAGCAACAACAGCAGCGGTGACAGCTAGGACAGCAACAACAGCAGCGGTGACAGCTAGGACAGGAACAACAACAGCAGTAACAGGACAGCAACAACAACAGCAGCAGTGACAGCTAGGACAGCAACAACAGCAGCGGTGACAGCTAGGACAGCAACAACAGCAGCGGTGACAGCTAGGACAGGAACAACAACAGCAGTAACAGGACAGCAACAACAACAGCTGCAGTGAGAGCTAGGACAGCAACAGCTAGGACAGGAACAACAGCAGCAGCAGCAGTGACATCTAGGACACAGATGAATCAAAGGGATGTTAGGAAGTATTTCTTCAGCCACAGAGTAGTCAGGAAGTGGAATAGTTTAGGAAGCGATGTAGTGGAGGCAGGATCCATACATAGCTTTAAGCAGAGGTACGATAAAGCTCATGGTTCAGGAGAGTGACCTAGTAGTGACCAGTGAAGAGGCGGGGCCAGGAGCTTGGGCTCGACCCCTGCAACCTCAACTAGGTGAGTACACACACACACACACACACACACACACACACACACACACACACACACACACACATACACAGACACAAAAAACACACACACACACACACACACACACACACACACACACACACACACACACACACACACACACACACACACACACACACACACACACACATACACATACACAAACACACACACACACACACACACACATACACACACACACACACACACACACACATACACATACACATACACACACACACACACACACACACACACACACACACACACACACACACACACACACACACACACACACACACACACACACACACACACATACACATACACAAACATACACACACACACACACACACACACACACACACACACACACACACACACACACACACACATCTAGATTTATATCTACAGTTAACTTATCTCTTTCAAGAAAATTTATGAAATATATTTAACGTGTGGTATCTTATTTTCATTAGTAACACGTGTTTAGTGTGTTTTGTTGTTACATTAATAGTGAGGTAGAACACCCGACAGGCGGTGCCTGACGCTTGGAAGATACACATCATCTCGTAAAACACCCGTGTGTGGCATCCGGTGTTTATGGAAATTATACTGAGTACCTGATAACTGGTTTGTTTTGAATGAGAGTCATCGCTGGAGCATGTCCATGACGTGTTGTTGAGGTTCCCATATATGTGACGTCGTCTGCTGCATCACTGGTGAGTGTGGGAGGGAGGGAAGTATCGAGGGTGAGACGGGGGCATGTACTCAGGTATTTATGGTTGCAGGGGTCAAGTCACAAGTCCTGTGTGTTTGTATGTATGGGACGATACCAAAATTTCGGCGATACCGATACTTTTCCTTTACGTTTTATTTATAAATTATAATGGCTGTGTTCAATATTTAAGGGAATGTTTATTGCACAATGGTTATTAAATAACTACTGCTTGTTAAAGGCACTTGTCTATAGTGTGTGTGTGTGTGTGTGTGTGTGTGTGTGTGTGTGTATACTCACCTAATTGTGGTTGCATGGGTCGAGACTCAACTCCTGGCCCCGCCTCTTCACTGACCGCTACTGGGTCCTCCCTCTCTCTGCTTCATGAGCTTTATCATACCTTGTCTTAAAGCTATGTATGGTTCCTGCGCCACTACATCACTTGTTAGGCTATTCCACTTCCTGACGACTCTATGACTGAAAAAATACTTCCTAACATCCCTGTGACTCGTCTGAGTCTTCAGCTTCCAATTGTGACCCCTTGTTTCTGTGTCCCTTCTGTGGAACATCCTGTCTCTGTCCACCTTATCTATTCCACGCAGTATTTTGTATGTCGTTATCATGTCTTCCCTGACCCTACTGCCCTCCAGTGTCGTCAGTCCGATTTCCCTCAACCTTTTTCGTAGGACATTTCCCTGAGCTCCGGAACTAGCCTTGTTGCAAACCTTTGTACTTTCTCTAATTTCTTGACGTATGTGTGTGTGTGTGCGTGTGTACTCACCTATTTGTACTCACCTATTTGTGGTTGCAGGGGTCGAGTCTTAGCTCCTGGCCCCGCCTCTTCACCGGTTGCTACTGGGCCCTCTCTCTCCCCGCTCCATGAGCTTTATCAAACCTCGTCTTAAAACTGTGTATGGTTCCTGCCTCCACTACGTCATTTTCTAGGCTATTCCACTGCCTTACAACTCTATGACTGAAGAAATACTTCCTACTATCTCTCTGACTCATTTGTGTCTTCAACTTCCAATTGTGGCCTCTTGTTTCTGTGTCCCCTCCCTGGAACATCCTGTCTTTGTCCACCTTGTCTATTCCACGCAGTATTTTATATGTCGTTATCATGTCTCCCCGGACCCTCCTGTCCTCCAGTGTCGTCAGGCCGATTTCCCTTAATCTTTCTTCATAGGACATTCCCCTTAGCTCTGGAACTAACCTTGTCGCAAACCTTTGTACTTTCTCTAGTTTCTTGACGTGCTTTGTGTGTGTGTGTGTACAACAGGATTGTATCCATCCGATGTGTGGATTCCCTACTGTATGTAAGTTACATGGTGTGAACGCCCATAGTGTGTACATATTCTTATTGTACGTGAGCTGTGTTGTGGGAACCAAAGCTAGCAATGTTTTCTCCTTACATTCCATCATACAAGATGGGTTTCACGCATGAGGTAATGAAATGTGTCAGTCTGAGCTGAGAAATTTCAGTAGGATAATGTATTACTCTGAATTAGGAGACTTCAGTAGGATAATGTGTCGGTCTGAGCTGACAGACTTTACTAGGTTATCCTAGGATAAATTACACTTAAGTTGGTAAATAAGACACATGTGTAACCGTTAGGCATTTTTATTCCGAAACGTTTCGCCTACACAGTAAGCTTCTTCAGTCGAGTACAGAAAAGTTGGCAGAAGCAGTAGAGATGTGAAGACGATGTAATCAGTCCATCACCCACCTTGTTCCATAGTCTGAAACAATGTTTCACACTATGGATCAAAATCTCTTCTCCAGGTTGAGGGACTGACCACCTCAAAACTACGTCTTCAAGGGTGATGGACTGATTACATCATCTTCACATCTCGACTCCTGCTAACTCTTCTGTACTCGACTGAAGAAGCCTACTGTGTAGGCGACACGTTTAGGAATAACGATGCCTAACAGTTATACATGTCTTACTAACCTGTCAGCATTGTATACCGTTTTAATAGATCATTGTAAAAGAAATATACAAGTGCTTTAGAGCTGCGTAATAAGCGACTTACTAGGTGGGTGCTACCACGTATGAGGAAGGTGTCCCCACAGTAGGGGAGGTGTTCCCACAGCAGGGGAGGGGTTCCCATAGCAGGGGAGGGGTTCCCACAGCAGGGGAGGTGTTCCCACAGCAGGGGAGGGGTTCCCACAGCAGGGGAGGGTGACGGTGGAGCCAGGGTTAGCAGGCTGACCCCGTGACTTGCTAAAAAAACACCGGATGTAGTGAAAGTTTGATGTGATTTCCTACCCCGGTGTGAGTGACGCAGGATTCTGAGTGTCTTGCGTAAGGTTCTGAGTGTCTGGACAAGTTTCTGAGTGTCGCTTAACTTTGCGAGTTAGTACATGGGGGATCTTCGAAAGGCTGACTGACTTGTGTTTTTTTTTTTCTAAAAGTCGAAGGATTTTCTAACGTTGAAAGTCGAATGCTACGAAGTGTAAGGTCTTCAGTGGAAATGCTGTTGTTATGAGTGTTGAGTGGGGGGATTCCTTGAACGGTGGTCGGACAAACTAGGTCAAGAGAGGGTAGTGTGGCCACTTCAGAACCTTCTTGTTCGATAGATCTCACTCTCAGCCAGTCTTATTTTGGTAAACATTGGTCGTATTCTGTGAGATGTCTTCATTTTTCTTTATTATTTCGTCACAGTAATGAAATAAAATAATAATAGTATGCAATACCGACAATATGAGGAATCAGACACATGTGCAGGACTTCGACAACAGTATTAGAAGACGTTTTCCTAACCAGTGATTTCGTCAGTTTCAGAGATAAATTGATAAAGCTGCTGATTGGCGATACGTCTTCACAAAAAATATACCCAGTGTTGCACGTGTGTCTGATGCCTCATATCATTTCCTTATTGGTCTGTATTGTGATAATTATGTCAGGTTGGACCAGAACGTTTTAATTTGAAGATTTCAGTGAAGAAGACTGAGCAGCATGTAAGGTTCTATTATCTGGTGTAGGGGGCAACCCTCCTGTGTGATGGCATACGACAGGGAAACACAACTACCCGTTGATGAGTAAGACACAGTTGTATTTCTTAGGTATCGTTGTTGTCGAAACATTTCGCCTGCGGAGCAGGCTTCTTCAGTCGAGTACCGGCAACTAAAACACTGGACATAAGGTGATCAACTCAGAACTACGTTTCTGGTACTACTCTCTCTAATGTTTTGTATGTCTCCTGTCTTGTATGTGTCTGTATTTGTCAAGAAATATACCTAAGTTCTGCACATAGCTTACAGTGCCTTGTCGGTATTGTATACTATTTATAATACGATAGCTTGTGTTGCCACTACGTAATTCTTGTAGAATAATACAGGTGGATACTCTAGATGTGTTCTCTTTTGTCTAACAATAAACAGAAGGTTGACGTTCATGTGTCACTGTACACTTCACTGCTGGTGTTCAATTTTGATTAGTACTGAGACTGTGGTAACAAGTAGAATGAGGAGTTAGTGAATGTCACACCAACACTGAAACACTGACCCCAGCAGTGACCTAACCTCTACACTGCTGCCTGCTCGTTCTCCCTTCTTACATGGGTAGTTTTTTTTTTTTTGTGTGTGTGTGTGTGTACACCTCATCAGTACATTTGACCTCTTATGTGGTCCTGAACCATGTGATGTTGAATCTTCAGCACTGTTCTCATGACTCCTCGTGAACCTGTCTTTTGTATTCCGTCTTATGTGTAGCTATGTAATACACTACCACACCACAGTATAACACTCATACACCAGTTTATTAAGTTTATACACCACAGCATTTAGATAATACTCAAATAACAGTTGATATAGATAATATTCTACAGTCTACACCTTAAGCCTCGCCATTCATCCTAAGCCTCGCCATACATCCTAAGCCTCACCATACACCCTAAGCCTCACCATACAACCTAAGCCTCACCATACACCCTAAGCCTCGCCATACACCCTAAGCCTCAACATACAACCTAAGACTTACTCTACACCCTGATCCTAATCCTAGGCCTCACATCAAGCCTCACATTAGGCCCATCCACCTTGAACCAACCAAGAACCCTCCCCCCCTCAACATGCAGCTCCCATATACACCCAACCTGGATCCCTCTCACTCATAATTTACTCATTCTTAAAGTACTCATTGGCCTCATTCTTCAGTTCCTTAATCTTCCTGACATTTGCTTCCGATATTTCAGACATTTATCTCAAAATTAGAGCATCATGATCCCTGACAACATTACTTACACTCCCAGCGTTCACAATTCCACCACCACACTGTTATGTCTCCCATTTACCTCTGACCCTCAGTGTATATTTAACCCATTTAAGAATGTCAAATGTTGGTAATACGTATTTATTGATTTCAAATACCGAATATCTTTTATGGATATTCTGGATTAGTGCGAATATTTTAAGTGCTGAAAAATTTAAAGCATACTAAGTATAACTAAAATACTACTAATAATTATAATAGAGGGAGTCATGATGCTGTCCAGCATAACACGTACACTGATGCTGTCCAGCATAGCACGTACACTGATGCTGTCCAGCATAGCACGTACACTGATGCTGTCCAGCATAGCACGTACACTGATGCTGTCCAGCATAGCACGTACACTGATGCTGTCCAGCATAGCACGTACACTGATGCTGTCCAGCATAGCACGTACACTGATGCTGTCCAGCATAGCACGTACACTGATGCTGTCCAGCATAGCACGTACACTGATGCTGTCCAGCATAACACGTACACTGATGCTGTCCAGCATAACACGTACACTGATGCTGTCCAGCATAACACGTACACTGATGCTGTCCAGCATAACACGTACACTGATGCTGTCCAGCATAACACGTACACTGATGCTATCCAGCATAACACGTACACTGATGCTGTCCAGCATAACACGTACACTGATGCTGTCCAGCATAACACGTACACTGATGCTGTCCAGCATAACACGTACACTGATGCTGTCCAGCATAACACGACACCAAACACACCACAGTGTCTATCACAAATCCGTTGCACCACCTGTCAGGTGACACATCACTCCCTCCTGCACCACCTGTCAGGTGACACAACACTCCAGCACCACCTGTCAGGTGACACAACACTCCCTCCTGCACCACATGTCAAGTGACACAACACTCCCTCCTGCACCACCTGTCAGGTGACACAACACTCCTGCACCACCTGTCAGGTGACACAACACTCCCTCCTGCGCCACCTGTCAGGTAACACAACACTCCCTCCTGCGCCACCTGTCAGGTGACACAACACTCCCTCCTGCGCCACCTGTCAGGTGACACAACACTCCCTCCTGCACCACCTGTCAGGTGACACAACACTTCTGCACCACCTGTCAGGTGACACAACACTCCCTCCTGCGCCACCTGTCAGGTGACACAACACCCTCCTGCACCACCTGTCAGGTGACACAACACTCCCTCCTGCACCACCTGTCAAGTGACACAACACTCCCTCCTGAACCACCTGTCAGGCAACACAACACTCCCTCCTGCACCTGCTCCACCTGCCTATGAATACGGTGAGTCACCGCTGCGCGAGCCGGAACCAGCTGCCTTTTCGCCTTGTTATGGTATTGGTGAGTCAAGTTGTTTCCAGGTTAAGTTGGTGACTGAGTCAGTCAGCCTAGTGACTGAGTCAGCCAGCCTAGTGACTGAGTCAGTCAGCCTAGTGACTGAGTCAGCCAGCCTAGTGACTGAGTCAGTCAGCCTAGTGACTGAGTCAGCCAGCCTAGTGACACAGTAACTAACATTACATGAACTAACAACAATACATTAACTAACAGTACAGTAACTAACAACAATATAGTAACTGTGTTGTCTTCTTTGCAAGACTTCAGTGTCACTTTGTAAGAGTGGGTAACCCACACGTATGTAAGGAGTGCAGAAGGCATGACCCTGCTGGCTCCACTAGTGGCCACACTGATGCTACACTTACTGACTCTTCTTGTCAGCAAACTGTTAGGTTGTTCTTACACCTCATACACGTTTTGTGCTATTTCTTTTGTGTGTATGTGTGTGTGTGTGTGTGTGTGTGTGTGTGTGTGTGTGTGTGTGTGTGTGTGTGTGTGTGTGTGTGTGTGCGTGTGTGTGTGCGTGTGTGTGTGTGTGTGTGTGTGTGTGTGTGTGTGTGTGTGTGTGTGTGTGTGTGTGCGTGTGTGTGTGTGTGTGTGTGTGCGTGTGTGTGTGTGTGTGCTCCCTGTTGTCTTCTCTCCTGTATTGTGTGTTCTTTGCTTTTTCTCGTGTACTGTGTGTTCTTTTTAGCTTATTCTCTAGTGTTTTCTCTTATATTATTTTTTTCGTTCTCCTTATTGGTGTTTCTGACAACGTTGTTATCTAGAAGCGTCAGAAACAGAGAACAAAATGTCCTCTGTCAACTTGGTGCGTTCCGTTTGTGAGGAATTGACCTCAGGGAACTGCATCTCGAGTAGCTTGTTGAGATTGAAGATTGAGTTGGCAGTTTCGTTGAGGGTTCCTGGGTTGGCAGTGTTCTGTGAGTGATTGAAGATGAGACTCCGCCTTGAAAGATGGTTGTAGCGTCCACGGCAGTAGCAGAGGTAAGGAAAGTGGGTTGCTGGGCGACTTGTGAGTCTTGAAGATTACTACGATATTCTTCACCAACTTCAAGACTGATTACCTCATCTTTTGTATATATATATAGTTCTACTGTCTTCACATTATGTCCTTGAATTTGTATTGATAAAGCCATGGGATAGTGAAACGTCTATAGTAAAGTTACCAGGTGTTGCACATAGTGTCTTCTTGTCGGTATTGTATATCATTCATTTACAATGTGTGCACGGGCTGGAAGGCGTATGGTACCTGCGTAAGTTGATCAGTTTGTGCTCTGGTCTTCCTTCTAAGAGTCGGTGAGGTTTTTTTTATTGACAGCCTTCTTGTACATAACTTTGATATACCTTTGATGAGTTTCGAGAGAGTTTCTACTCTACTCCTGGAGCACAGCCATGGACTAGGCTCGTCTGTTGCTAGCCTGATCAACCAAGCTGTTGCTGCTGGAGGCCCGTTGCCCTACATATCGACCACAACCTGATTGATCTGACACCTGGAGTTTACCTGGAGAGGGTTTCGGGGGTCAACGCCCCTGCGGCGTGTGTGTGTGTGTGTGTGTGTGTGTGTGTGTGTGTATGTGTGTGTATGTGTGTATGTGTGTATGTGTGTGTGTGTATGTGTGTGTTTGTGTATGGTCGTCAGCACCGCAAATATTTTTTTTGAGAGAGCAGTCCTGGTGGCGTGGGTGTAGGCGTAGCACATTCAGCATGGAGTGATATGTTGGTAGTGTTGTGGTTTGATGTTGCGAGGGTTGTTGTAATAGTAGATGTGAAGTCCTTCACTGATAGCAGCAGTGGTCACAGAAATATCGGTGAACCTGAGTTTCAGAACTGATGAGGCATTAAGGTAAATCTTAGTGACTTTTTCGATCTTAGCCCAGGTGTTCTGTTCCTCAGTGGATTTGTATAGGTCATCGGGAGAAAGGCTGGCGACGTCTCGTTTAAGTCTCTTGACGAAGGCCGACTTCTTTGCTTGGAGTTAAGGCGAGGAGACGACGTCAGAAAGTTCCTTTTGAATGTCTAGATGCGGTATTAGTAGGAACTAGCTTGTCAGCCTCGTCAGCGAAGGCATCTTTGGTCGTAACCAAGCTGGTGAGTAGAGACAGGGTCTCTCTCAGTAGAGACAGTGCCTGCCTCGTCTGGGCCCAAGTGTCCCAGTACACGGTACATCGAGGGGAGGTCCTGAGAGCCTCTCAGTGTAGTGTACAGTTGCTTCACTAATTAGCAGCCACACACTTGTAATGTAGAGTGGCAGGAGACACTGCTTGAAGCCAGCGTATTTGCAGACCTTTCCTACTTCATAAATCATCTTATTTTAAATTACGAAGGCCATTTGTAGCACGTCAGTGTGTGTGTGTGTGTGTGTGTGTGTGTGTATGTGTGTATGTGTGTGTGTGTGTGTGTGTGTGTGTGTGTGTGTGTGTGTGTGTGTGTGTGTGTGTGTGTGTGTGTGTGTGTGTGTGCGCGCGCGCAGCGTACTGAGGCGGCGCCAGTGTAGCCATCACTGGAGGTCGTGACCATCAAGACTCGCATAAATTAACATTTGTCGCGCGTGGCTCCACTTTCTGACATTATTTTTTTCACGTATCTAAGTGGAGTTATACGTCAGAGTGGCGGTGGTGGCTGCCGCTACACAGGATGAACGACTGACCCAACCATTACAACCACACAGATTCCTGGATTTGTTTGTTTATTTTGTGTGTTGGGCGTGTAGGATGCGGGGGTTTTAACATCTCACAGGTTAACCGCAACGCGTCTCCGTCACTTTATAGACGACAAACTGACGTAACTCTAGTGACCTTTGTCGAGAAATAGACGTTTGTGTTAGGAAGACTGACTGTCCATGGAGGCTCAGGTCTTAGCACGTGTGGTGGTGGTGGCTGGTCTTAGCACATGTGGTAGTGGTGGCTGGTCTTAGCACATGTGGTGGTGGTGGCTGGTCTTAGCACATGTGGTGGTGGTGGCTGGTTTTAGCACATGTGGTAGTGGTGGCTGGTCTTAGCACGTGTGGTGGTGGTGGCTGGTCTTAGCACATGTGGTGGTGGTGGCTGGTCTTAGCACGTGTGGTGGTGGTGGCTGGTCTTAGCACATGTGGTGGTGGTGGCTGGTCTTAGCACATGTGGTGGTGGTGGCTGGTCTTAGCACATGTGGTGGTGATGGCTGGTCTTAGCACGTGTGGTGGTGGTGGCTGGTCTTAGCACGTGTGGTGGTGGTGGCGGCTGGTCTTAGCACGTGTGGTGGTGGTGGCTGGTCTTAGCACATGTGGTGGTGATGGCTGGTCTTAGCACATGTGGTGGTGATGGCTGGTCTTAGCACGTGTGGTGGTGGTGGCTGGTCTTAGCACGTGTGGTGGTGGTGGCTGGTCTTAGCACGTGTGGTGGTGGTGGCTGGTCTCAGCACGTGTGGTGGTGGTGACTGATCTTAGCACGTGTGGTGGTGGTGGCTGGTCTCAGCACGTGTGGTGGTGGTGGTGGCTGGTCTCAGCACGTGTGGTGGTGGTGGTGGTGCTGGCTGGTCTTAGTGCGTGTGGTGGTGGTGGCTGGTCTTAGCACGTGTGGTGGTGGCTGGTCTCAGCACGTGTGGTGGTGATGGCTGGTCTCGGCACGTGTGGTGGTGGTGGCTGGTCTCAGCACGTGTGGTGATGGTGGCGGTGGCTGATCGCAGCACGCGTGGTGGTGATGCCTGGTCTCAGCAAGTGTGGCGGTGGTGGCTGGTCTCAGCACGTGTGGCGGTGGTGGCTGGTCTCAGCACGTGTGGCGGTGGTGGCTGGTCTCAGCACGTGTGGTGGTGGTGGTGGCTGGTCTCAGCACGTGTGGTGGTGGTGGCTAATCTCAGCACGTGTAGTGGTGGCTGGTCTCAGCATGTGTGGTGGTGGTGGCTGGTCTCAGCACGTGTGGTGGTGGTGGTTGGTCTCAGCACGTGTTGTGGTGGTGGCTGGTCTCAGTACGTGTGGTGGTGGTGGCTAATCTCAGCACGTGTGGTGGTGGCTGGTCTCAGCATGTGTGGTGGTGGTGGCTGGTCTCAGCACGTGTGGTGGTGGTGGTTGGTCTCAGCACGTGTTGTGGTGGTGGCTGGTCTCAGTACGTGTGGTGGTGGTGGCTGGTCTCAGCACGTGTGGTGGTGGTGACTGGTCTCAACACGTGTGGTGGTGGTGGCTGGTCTCAGCACGTGTGGTGGTGGTGGCTGGTCTCAGCACGTGTGGTGGTGGTGGCTGGTCTCAGCACGTGTGGTGGCTGGTCTCAGCATGTGTGGTGGTGGTGGCTGGTCTCAGCACGTGTTGTGGTGGTGGCTGGTCTCAGCACGTGTTGTGGTGGTGGCTGGTCTCAGCACGTGTGGTGGTGGTGGTGGCTGGTCTCAGCACGTGTGGTGGTGGTGGCTGGTCTCAGCACGTGTGGTGGTGGTGGCTGGTCTCAGCACGTGTGGTGGTGGTGGCTGGTCTCAGCACGTGTGGTGGTGGCTGGTCTCAGCACGTGTGGTGGTGGTGGCTGGTCTCAGCACGTGTGGTGGTGGTGGCGGCTGGTTTCAGCACGTGTGGTGGTGGCTGGTCTTAGCACGTGTGGTGGTGGTGGCTGGTTTCAGCACGTGTGGTGGTGGTGGCTGGTCTCAGCACGTGTGGTGGTGGTGGCTGGTCTCAGCACGTGTGGTGGTGGTGGCTGGTCTCAGCACGTGTGGTGGTGGTGGCTGGTCTCAGCACGTGTGGTGGTGGCTGGTCTCAGCACGTGTGGTGGTGGCTGGTCTCAGCACGTGTGGTGGTGGTGGCTGGTTTCTGCACGTGTGGTGGTGGCTGGTCTCAGCACGTGTGGTGGTGGTGGCTGGTCTCAGCACGTGTGGTGGTGGTGGCTGGTCTCAGCACGTGTGGTGGTGGTGGCTGGTCTCAGCACGTGTGGTGGTGGTGGCTGGTCTCAGCACATGTGGTGGTGGTGGCTGGTTTCAGCACGTGTGGTGGTGGCTGGTCTCAGCACGTGTTGCGGTGGTGGCTGGTCTCAGCACGTGTGGTGGTGGTGGCTGGTCTCAGCACGTGTTGTGGTGGTGGCTGGTCTCAGCACGTGTTGCGGTGGTGGCTGGTCTCAGCACGTGTGGTGGTGGTGGCTGGTCTCAGCACGTGTTGTGGTGGTGGCTGGTCTCAGCACGTGTGGTGGTGGTGGCTGGTCTCAGCACGTGTGGTGGTGGTGGCTGGTTTCAGCACGTGTGGTGGTGGCTGGTCTCAGCACGTGTTGCGGTGGTGGCTGGTCTCAGCACGTGTGGTGGTGGTGGCTGGTCTCAGCACGTGTGGTGGTGGTGGCTGGTCTCAGCACGTGTTGTGGTGGTGGCTGGTCTCAGCACGTGTGGTGGTGGTGGCTGGTCTCAGCACGTGTGGTGGTGGTGGCTGGTTTCAGCACGTGTGGTGGTGGCTGGTCTCAGCACGTGTGGTGGTGGTGACTGGTCTCAGCACGTGTGGTGGTGGTGGCTGGTTTCAGCACGTGTGGTTGTGGCTGGTCTCAGCACGTGTTGCGGTGGTGGCTGGTCTCAGCAATTGTGGTGGTGGTGGCTGGTCTCAGCACGTGTGGTGGTGGTGGCTGGTCTCAGCACGTGTTGTGGTGGTCGCTGGTCTCAGCACGTGTGGTGGTGGTGGCTGGTCTCAGCACGTGTTGTGGTGGTGGCTGGTCTCAGCACGTGTGGTGGTGGTGGCTGGTCTCAGCACGTGTTGCGGTGGTGGCTGGTCTCAGCACGTGTGGTGGTGGTGGCTGGTCTCAGCACGTGTGGTGGTGGTGGCTGGTCTCAAGTCTTTCCATCATGATTGATAATAGTTCATGTGTTCCATCTTATGTGCTTGAATGTGTGTACACAAGCCTTGGTATGTACTATATGAATGGTGTACAATACCGATAAGATAAAGAATTACACATGTGCAACTTCTGGGTATCTTTATTGGTAGACGTTTCGCCAACCAGTGGCTTTATCAATACAATGTAAGAATATAATGTGAAGAATTTAAAATTATATACAGAAGATGAGGTAATCAGTCCCTTTGGCTTGGAGTCGGTGAAGAGCACCCTAGTCTTAGAAAAATTGAATATATATATATATATATATATATATATATATATATATATATATATATATATATATATATATATATATATATATATATATATATATATATATATACAAATATATATATAAAGCTATACACAAAGAGTGAGCGTGACTTCTGTGTTACTGGTGTCTGCACCACCCTCACAGAATGAGCCATGCAGCCGACACTAGGTATGCTGTTCAGATTTATTGACTCGGTTGTTACATACTTTGGGAGTTTAACTCTGATTAGTCCTCGATTCTAACACCATGGTGCCTGATTCTAACACCATGGTGCCTGATTCTAACACCATGGTGCCTGATTCTAACACCATGGTGCCTGATTCTAACACCATGGTGCCTGATTCTAACATCATGGTGCCTGATTCTAACACCATGGTACCTGATTCTAACACCATGGTGCCTGATTCTAACACCATGGTGCCTGATTCTAACACCACGGTGCCTGATTCTAACACCACGGTGCCTGATTCTAACACCACGGTGCCTGATTCTAACACCACGGTGCCTGATTCTAACACCACGGTGCCTGATTCTAACACCACGGTGCCTGATTCTAACACCATGGTGCCTGATTCTAACACCACGGTGCCTGATTGTAACACCATGGTGCCTGATTCTAACACCATGGTGCCTGATTCTAACACCATGGTGCCTGATTCTAACACCACGGTGCCTGATTCTAACACCATGGTGCCTGATTCTGACACCATGGTTCCTAATTCTAACACCACGGTGCCTGATTCTAACACCACGGTGCCTGATTCTAACACCACGGTGCCTGATTCTAACACCACGGTGCCTGATTCTGACACCATGGTTCCTGATTCTAACACCACGGTGCCTGATTCTAACACCACGGTGCCTGATTCTAACACCATGGTGCCTGATTCTAACACCATGGTGCCTGATTCTAACACCACGGTGCCTGATTCTAACACCACGGTACCTGATTCTGACACCATGGTTCCTAATTCTAACACCACGGTGCCTGATTCTAACTCCACGGTGCCTGATTCTAACACCACGGTGCCTGATTCTAACACCATGGTGCCTGATTCTAACACCACGGTTCCTAATTCTAACACCACGGTACCTGATTCTGACACCATGGTTCCTGATTCTAACACCACGGTGCCTGATTCTGACACCATGGTTCCTGATTCTAACACCACGGTGCCTGATTCTGACACCATGGTTCCTGATTCTAACACCACGGTGCCTAATTCTGACACCATGCTGCCTCAGTGTTGTACTCTAAAGCTGTGTTGTTGAGTGCATTCTGGTTGGTTTTATGTTCCTTGACGTGTGTGAAGCTTCACTGAGAGTGTGTGTGGTTCATAGGACGATTATGCTATCTGTAACATCCGAAGGAGCAGCGGCTGATTGCATGACCCACACCTCACCCTCATAGGTATTGCCGCATCTCTCTCTCTCTCTCTCTATCTCTCTCTCTCTCAATTTCTCTCATTAGGGGAGGTAAAATCTCATCCTTATATCTTTTGTTCTATTATCTTTGCTATTCCTTGATAATGTGAGAAATCACGAAAAAGCATGGAATTTAAAAAAAATTTCACTGTGGTTATATATATATATATATATATATATATATATATATATATATATATATATATATATATAATATGTGTGTGTGTGTGTGTGTGTCATGCCGAATATTTAAAACTGGTCAATTAGCAAGAACTCATTTAAAATTAAGTCCTTTCTAAAATTTTCTCTTATACGTTGAAAGATATATTTTTTCATTAATGTTAATGTATAAATTTTTAATTTTGCACCAAAAGAATCTTAGAAAACTTACCTAACCTTATTATAACAAGAACAATTTATTTTAGCCTAACCCAACTAAATATATTTTAGATTTGTTTACAATAATTTAATACTAAACAAACACAGTGAAACATATTTTTTTCGTTAGGTTCAGGATGATTTTGTCGAAATTATTGCATACACAAATTTTCGCTTGTCCTATATGGCAAGATGAGCGTTGCTATTTAAGCCAAGATCGCAAGTTCTGCCTATTCGGCACGACATATATATATATATATATATATATAGGAATATTTTATTACATAATATGGTACAGAAGATCCAAGAGATACACTATTGATATAAAGGTGGCATATAAGGTACATGTTGTTACGTGTGTATCACCGATTATAAGGCGAAAATCTCATCCAGCTCCTCAGAGCTGGGGCGTGTGCCCAAAATACAGCAGGCATTACCCCTTTGAACAGCCGCACTGAGCCGCTGGAACAGAAAACTAGCTGCTCTGGGATCCCTAGTTACCCTGATGAGTCTTTTTCCCAGCTCCTTAAGGAATTTAGATGCACTCTTTCCCCATGAGCCAAGGATCTCTGAGCCTATGGGAACAAACATATAATGATGGGCAAGTTCTCCATATTTTCTAGACTTTTGGGACTCCCTGAAGCTGGCAGCTGCCCCTCCTTCCTCCCTGGTGTATTGGAGATAGGTATCAGCCAAGGTAGATGCACATGTATAGTCCCACACCACCTGCTTCCCATCTGTCCAGGCTTGAAGGGTGATACCATCTGGACGCTTCTGGCTGCCATCAGATCTGCATAGTTGGGGTGGCTCCCTTACTGCTGGGCATCCAGCTGTTGTGAGGCTCCTCTTGATAATGTTATTAACCTCCTCATGTCTTGCAATCTTTCCCTCGGATTTACGGCACACAAGACCATGGTACCCGAATCGGTCTGCTGCTTCACTGCCACAAATACACCTGTGTTCGGCGAGAATAGGGGCGGCAAGTCGAAGGGCAACACCGATGCGGATGGTCCGTGGGTCGAGACGTGTGCCAAGGCTGGAGTTGGGAACAGCCAACAGAAAGTCCCCAGCATGAGGGGCTCTCACTGCCAGGAGGCGGGCTCTATCCTTCCCTGACACACTCTGAAGCATTGTTGAGGCACATATATATATATATATATATATATATATATATATATATATATATATATATATATATATATATATATATATATATATATATATATATATATTGCTTCTTTTTGGTGTTCAGAAGATTTTTGTGTATTTTAAGTGATGATATGCCTGTATGGTTGGTTTCCTTGGGGCAGGGAATCCAGGGAACCCAGAGTGAGGGTTCCCTCCACAGGAGCAGGGAGGCTTCCTCCGGAAGGTTTTCCCTCGGGACAGGGATTGTACCCTGGGGGGAAAGTTAGAGACAGACTTTGTCTCAATTAGTGACATAAAACACTTGTAGGAGGATAACGCTATCAGTCATGCTTCCCGTGTTGTGTTGACGAGGTTGCTGGGTGCCTGGGGTGTCATCCCAGACCCTGGGTGCTAAGTGCTTGGTAGAGGCACCCCAGACCCTAGTTTCTGGGTGCCTGGGAAGAGGGGCACCACCTGGCCCACGTAGCTGGGTGCCTGAGTGAAGACCACCCTTGTTCAGGTCCTGGCATCTCACCCTCCCTCTCCTCCCATCATGTCACTGACATACCTTGCACCTTCACAACGGTTGTAACATTTACCACACAACCTAAACGTCTCTAGTTTGATCCTCGGGCAGGACAGTACATTATTATTATTATTATTATTGTTAGTAGTAGTAGTAAAAGTAGTAGAAGTAGTAGTAGTAACAGCAGCAGTAATAGTAGCAGTAACAGCAGTAGTAATAGTAGCAGCAGTAGTAGTAGCAGTAGTGATAGTAGTAGCAGCAGTAGTAATAGTCGCAGCAGTAGTAGTAGTACTACTCATATGATAAACTTGTATGGATCATACAACTTACAAAATATAAAAGAACTATTGACAGTTCAGAACTCCAAACACTGGAATGAAATTTCGTAGCAGACGACGGAACACGAACGTATGCAACTTTTTTTTTTTTTTTTTTTTTGTAAATAAAATTATGGCCGAGTGTAATAAAGGACCCACTAATGTTATAAGAGGGAAGATAATACAGACATTTAAAATCCAGCTGGACAAGCAAATTACAGATAGAGGATTCAACTAGACACATCGCTCTAGTGGGAAGAGTTAGTACCTGAGAAATGGCGAAGTTACTACCTCACTTGCCTGGTGAAGTTACTACCTCACTTGCCTGGTGAAGTTACTACCTCACTTGCCTGGTGAAGTTACTACCTCACTTGTCTGGTACAGTCACTACCTCACTTGTCTGGTACAGTCACTACCTCACTTGTATGGTACAGTCACTACCTCACTTGTATGGTACAGTCACTACCTCACTTGTATGGTACAGTCACTACCTCACTTGTCTGGTACAGTCACTACCTCACTTGTCTGGTACAGTCACTACCTCACTTGTCTGGTACAGTCACTACCTCACTTGTCTGGTACAGTCACTACCTCACTTGTCTGGTACAGTCACTACCTCACTTGTCTGGTACAGTCACTACCTCACTTGTCTGGTACAGTCACTACCTCACTTGTATGGTACAGTCACTACCTCACTTGTATGGTACAGTCACTACCTCACTTGTATGGTACAGTCACTACCTCACTTGTCTGGTACAGTCACTACCTCACTTGTATGGTACAGTCACTACCTCACTTGTATGGTACAGTCACTACCTCACTTGTATGGTACAGTCACTACCTCACTTGTCTGGTACAGTCACTACCTCACTTGTATGGTACAGTCACTACCTCACTTGTATGGTACAGTCACTACCTCACTTGTATGGTACAGTCACTACCTCACTTGTCTGGTACAGTCACTACCTCACTTGTCTGGTACAGTCACTACCTCACTTGTCTGGTACAGTCACTACCTCACTTGTCTGGTACAGTCACTACCTCACTTGTCTGGTACAGTCACTACCTCACTTGTCTGGTACAGTCACTACCTCACTTGTCTGGTACAGTCACTACCTCACTTGTCTGGTACAGTCACTACCTCACTTGTATGGTACAGTCACTACCTCACTTGTATGGTACAGTCACTACCTCACTTGTCTGGTACAGTCACTACCTCACTTGTCTGGTACAGTCACTACCTCACTTGCCTGGTGAAGTTACTACCTCACTTGTCTGGTACAGTCACTACCTCACTTGTCTGGTACAGTCACTACCTCACTTGTCTGGTACAGTCACTACCTCACTTGTCTGGTACAGTCACTACCTCACTTGCCTGGTGAAGTTACTACCTCACTTGTCTGGTACAGTCACTACCTCACTTGTCTGGTACAGTCACTACCTCACTTGTCTGGTACAGTCACTACCTCACTTGTCTGGTACAGTCACTACCTCACTTGTATGGTACAGTCACTACCTCACTTGTCTGGTACAGTCACTACCTCACTTGTCTGGTACAGTCACTACCTCACTTGTCTGGTACAGTCACTACCTCACTTGTCTGGTACAGTCACTACCTCACTTGTCTGGTACAGTCACTACCTCACTTGTATGGTACAGTCACTACCTCACTTGTCTGGTACAGTCACTACCTCACTTGTATGGTACAGTCACTACCTCACTTGTCTGGTACAGTCACTACCTCACTTGTCTGGTAGTCACTACCTCACTTGTATGGTACAGTCACTACCTCACTTGTCTGGTACAGTCACTACCTCACTTGTCTGGTACAGTCACTACCTCACTTGTATGGTACAGTCACTACCTCACTTGTATGGTACAGTCACTACCTCACTTGTCTGGTACAGTCACTACCTCACTTGTCTGGTACAGTCACTACCTCACTTGTCTGGTACAGTCACTACCTCACTTGTATGGTACAGTCACTACCTCACTTGTATGGTACAGTCACTACCTCACTTGTCTGGTACAGTCACTACCTCACTTGTCTGGTACAGTCACTACCTCACTTGTCTGGTACAGTCACTACCTCACTTGTCTGGTACAGTCACTACCTCACTTGTCTGGTACAGTCACTACCTCACTTGTCTGGTACAGTCACTACCTCACTTGTCTGGTACAGTCACTACCTCACTTGTCTGGTACAGTCACTACCTCACTTGTCTGGTACAGTCACTACCTCACTTGTCTGGTACAGTCACTACCTCACTTGTCTGGTACAGTCACTACCTCACTTGTCTGGTACAGTCACTACCTCACTTGTCTGGTACAGTCACTACCTCACTTGTCTGGTACAGTCACTACCTCACTTGTCTGGTACAGTCACTACCTCACTTGTCTGGTACAGTCACTACCTCACTTGTCTGGTACAGTCACTACCTCACTTGTCTGGTACAGTCACTACCTCACTTGTCTGGTACAGTCACTACCTCACTTGTCTGGTACAGTCACTACCTCACTTGTCTGGTACAGTCACTACCTCACTTGTCTGGTACAGTCACTACCTCACTTGTCTGGTACAGTCACTACCTCACTTGTCTGGTACAGTCACTACCTCACTTATCCACTTAGTAAACCCTCACTAAATATATGCAGACCTTCATATACATACAATAAATGCGTCAATCTGAAGTCAACAGATCCCTGATGTCTCAACAATGACTGCAAAAGGATGATCACTTAACAGTGAAGCAACCAAGTCAGTAATAGTAGTAGTGTTTGAAGTGTTGTGATAGTCATGACACTGGTGGTAACTAGTAGAACCACTAGTCATAGCAACACTGGTGGTAACTAGTAGAACCACTAGTCATAGCAACACTGGTGGTAACTAGTAGAACAACTAGTCATAGCAACACTGGTGGTAACTAGTAGAACCACTAGTCATAGCAACACTGGTGGTAACTAGTAGAACCACTAGTCATAGCAACACTGGTGGTAACTAGTAGAACCACTAGTCATAGCAACACTGGTGGTAACTAGTAGAACCACTAGTCATAGCAACACTGGTGGTAACTAGTAGAACCACTAGTCATAGCAACACTGGTGGTAACTAGTAGAACCACTAGTCATAGCAACACTGGTTGTAACCAGAAGTAGAACCACTAGTCATAGCAACACTGGTGGTAACTAGTAGAACCACTAGTCATAGCAACACTGGTGGTAACTAGTAGAACCACTAGTCATAGCAACACTGGTGGTAACTAGTAGAACCACTAGTCATAGCAACACTGGTGGTAACTAGTAGAACCACTAGTCATAGCAACACTGGTGGTAACTAGTAGAACCACTAGTCATAGCAACACTGGTGGTAACTAGTAGAACCACTAGTCATAGCAACACTGGCGGTAACTAGTAGAACCACTTGTCATAGCAACACTGGTGGTAACTAGTAGAACCACTAGTCATAGCAACACTGGTGGTAACTAGTAGAACCACTAGTCATAGCAACACTGGTGGTAACTAGTAGAACCACTAGTCATAGCAACACTGATGGTAACTAGTAGAACCACTAGTCATAGCAACACTAGTGGTAACTAGTAGGACCACTAGTCATAGCAACACTGGTGGTAACTAGTAGAACCACTAGTCATAGCAACACTGGTGGTAACTAGTAGAACCACTAGTCATAGCAACACTGGTGGTAACCAGAAGTAGAACCACTAGTCATAGCAACACTGGTTGTAACCAGAAGTAGAACCACTAGTCATAGCAACACTGGCTGTAACCAGAAGTAGAACCACTAGTCATAGCAACACTGGTTGTAACCAGAAGTAGAACCACTAGTCATAGCAACACTGGTGGTAACTAGTAGAACCACTAGTCATAGCAACACTGATGGTAACTAGTAGAACCACTAGTCATAGCAACACTGGTGGTAACCAGAAGTAGAACCACTAGTCATAGCAACACTGGTGGTAACCAGAAGTAGAACCACTAGTCATAGCAACACTGGTTGTAACTAGTAGAACCACTAGTCATAGCAACACTGGTTGTAACTAGTAGAACCACTAGTCATAGCAACACTGGTTGTAACTAGTAGAACCACTAGTCATAGCAACACTGGTTGTAACCAGAAGTAGAACCACTAGTCATAGCAACACTGGTTGTAACCAGAAGTAGAGCCACTAGTCATAGCAACACTGGTTGTAACCAGAAGTAGAACCACTAGTCATAGAAACACTGGTTGTAACCAGAAGTAGAACCACTAGTCATAGCAACACTGGTTGTAACCAAAAGTAGAACCACTAGTCATAGCAACACTGGTGGTAACTAGTAGAACCACTAGTCATAGCAACACTGATGGTAACTAGTAGAACCACTAGTCATAGCAACACTGGTGGTAACCAGAAGTAGAACCACTAGTCATAGCAACACTGGTTGTAACCAGAAGTAGAACCACTAGTCATAGCAACACTGGTTGTAACCAGAAGTAGAACCACTAGTCATAGCAACACTGGTGGTAACTAGTAGAACCACTAGTCATAGCAACAGCAACACTAGTGGTAACTAGTAGAACCACTAGTCATAGCAACACTGGTGGTAACTAGTAGAACCACTAGTCATAGCAACACTGGTGGTAACTAGTAGAACCACTAGTTATAGCAACACTGGTGGTAACTAGTAGAACCACTAGTCATATCAACACTGGTGGTAACCAGAAGCAGAACCACTAGTCATAGCAACACGTGGTAACCAGAAGCAGAACCACTAGTCATAGCAACACTGGTAACTAGTAGAACCACTAGTCATAGCAACACTGGTGGTAACTAGTAGAACCACTAGTCATAGCAACACTGATGGTAACTAGTAGAACCACTAGTCTTATCAACACTGGTGGTAACCAGAAGTAGAACCACTAGTCATAGCAACAATGGTTGTAACCAGAAGTAGAACCACTAGTCATAGCAACACTGGTTGTAACCAGAAGTAGAACCACTAGTCATAGCAACACTGGTAACTAGTAGAACCACTAGTCATAGCAACACTGGTGGTAACTAGTAGAACCACTAGTCATAGCAACACTGATGGTAACCAGAAGCAGAACCACTAGTCATAGCAACACTGGTGGTGACTAGTAGAACCACTAGTCATAGCAACACGTGGTAACCAAAATCAGAACCACTAGTAATAGCAACACTGGTAACTAGTAGAACCACTAGTCATAGCAACACTGGTGGTAACTAGTAGAACCACTAGTCATAGCAACACTGGTGGTAACCAGAAGTAGAACCACTAGTCAAATCAACACTGGTGGTAACCAGAAGCAGAACCACTAGTCATAGCAACACTGGTGGTAACTAGTAGAACCACTAGTCATAGCAACACTGGTGGTAACTAGTAGAACCACTAGTCATAGCAACACTGGTGGTAACTAGTAGAACCACTAGTCATAGCAACACTGGTGGTAACTAGTAGAACCACTAGTCATAGCAACACGTGGTAACCAGAAGCAGAACCACTAGTCATAGCAACACTGGTAACTAGTAGAATCACTAGTCATAGCAACACTGGTGGTAACTAGTAGAACCACTAGTCATAGCAACACTGGTGGTAACTAGCAGAACCACTAGTCATAGCAACACTGATGGTAAGTAGTAGAACCACTAGTCATAGCAACACTGGTGGTAACCAGAAGTAGAACCACTAGTCATAGCAACACTGGTTGTAACCAGAAGTAGAACCACTAGTCATAGCAACACTGGTTGTAACCAGAAGTAGAACCACTAGTCATAGCAACACTGGTGGTAACTAGTAGAACCACTAGTCATAGCAACACTGATGGTAACCAGAAGCAGAACCACTAGTCATAGCAACACTGGTGGTAACTAGTAGAACCACTAGTCATAGCAACACGTGGTAACCAGAAGCAGAACCACTAGTCATAGCAACACTGGTAACTAGTAGAACCACTAGTCATAGCAACACTGGTGGTAACTAGTAGAACCACTAGTCATAGCAACACTGGTTGTAACTAGTAGAACCACTAGTCATAGCAACAATGGTTGTAACCAGAAGTAGAACCACTAGTCATAGCAACACTGGTTGTAACCAGAAGTAGAACCACTAGTCATAGCAACACTGGTGGTAACTAGTAGAACCACTAGTCATAGCAACACTGGTGGTAACTAGTAGAACCACTAGTCATAGCAACACTGATGGTAACTAGTAGAACCACTAGTCATAGCAACACTGGTGGTAACCAGAAGTAGAACCACTAGTCATAGCAACAATGGTAGTCATAGCAACAATGGTTGTAACCAGAAGTAGAACCACTAGTCATAGCAACACTGGTTGTAACCAGAAGTAGAACCACTAGTCATAGCAACACTGATGGTAACTAGTAGAACCACTAGTCATAGCAACAATGGTAGTCATAGCAACAATGGTTGTAACCAGAAGTAGAACCACTAGTCATAGCAACACTGGTTGTAACCAGAAGTAGAACCACTAGTCATAGCAACACTGGTGGTAACTAGTAGAACCACTAGTCATAGCAACACTGGTGGTAACTAGTAGAACCACTAGTCATAGCAACACTGGTGGTAACTAGTAGAACCACTAGTCATAGCAACACTGGTGGTAACTAGTAGAACCACTAGTCATAGCAACACTGATGGTAACTAGTAGAACCACTAGTCATAGCAACACTGGTGGCAACCAGAAGTAGAACCACTGGTACACACAACTCTGTGAATGGCACTGGAGTAACACCAGTAGTTAAAGATGGAAACTGTTACAAGTAGAGGTAGTTGTAACCCACTTCCATTCATCTCCATTTTTCTTATAAGTTACATACCATTTTTTCTACATGGATTGATGTATTTTTCCCTCGAAGTTTTCATGCCGGCAGTGGCCGGAGGAGGTGGAGGGTAGTGAGAGAGACATTTGGTTTTCTACATAAATAGTTGTCAGCAGATATCCTCAGTGTGGGCAGCTGGTTCAGGGGATCGAGGGTGAGAGGGTGGCACTCACCACAGTGGTGGCAATTAAACCACAGTGGTGGCACTCAGACAACAGTGGTGGCACTCACTCCACAGTGGTGTCACTCAGACAACAGTGGTGGCACCATATTTGGTACGTTGGTGGCCTTCTTGTTCGTACTTCCACTGATAACACTCAACATTTTCCTGTTCCACCCTTATGACATGCGTGTGTGTGTGTTTGTGTAGAGGTGAAGTGCGTGGGTGTATGTGGGCGAGTGTCTGCATGCGTGCGTGTCTGCATGCGTGCGTGTCTGCATGCGTGCGTGTCTGCATGCGTGCGTGTCTGCATGCGTGCGTGTCTGCATGCGTGCGTGTCTGCATGCGTGCGTGCTTGCACGTCAATTCTGTCTTACATAATTTTCATGACGGTACTAATTTAATTGGTGTAATTCCCAGTATTCTTGTTGGTGTAACAACATAGTGTATGAGAGCTTGGTTCATACACTTCTCCTGGCTTCTCTCACCGGCTTTACAACTCTTGGTAGTGACACACCGTACTTCAAGGGATGATTGCTGCCATTTTGAAATATCAGCACACTGCGTGCTGCTGTGGTCCACTGTGCTGCTGTGGCCCACCCTGCTGCTGTGGTCCACTGTGCTGCTGTGGCCCACCCTGCTGCTGTGGTCCACTGTGCTGCTGTGGCCCACCCTGCTGCTGTGGTCCACTGTGCTGCTGTGGCCCACCCTGCTGCTGTGGTCCACTGTGCTGCTGTGGCCCACCCTGCTGCTGTGGTCCACTGTGCTGCTGTGGCCCACCCTGCTGCTGTGGTCCACTGTGCTGCTGTGGCCCACCCTGCTGCTGTGGTCCACCCTGCTGCTGTGGCCCACCCTGCTGCTGTGGTCCACTGTGCTGCTGTGGCCCACCCTGCTGCTGTGGTCCACTGTGCTGCTGTGGCCCACCCTGCTGCTGTGGTCCACTGTGCTGCTGTGGCCCACCCTGCTGCTGTGGTCCACTGTGCTGCTGTGGCCCACCCTGCTGCTGTGGTCCACTGTGCTGCTGTGGCCCACCCTGCTGCTGTGGTCCACCCTGCTGCTGTGGCCCACCCTGCTGCTGTGGTCCACTGTGCTGCTGTGGCCCACCCTGCTGCTGTGGTCCACTGTGCTGCTGTGGCCCACCCTGCTGCTGTGGTCCACTGTGCTGCTGTGGCCCACCCTGCTGCTGTGGTCCACCCTGCTGCTGTGGCCCACCCTGCTGCTGTGGCCCACTGTGCTGCTGTGGTCCACTGTGCTGCTGTGGTCCACCCTGCTGCTGTGGTCCATTGTGCTGCTGTGGTCCACCCTGCTGCTGTGGTCCACTGTGCTGCTGTGGTCCACCCTGCTGCTGTTGTGGTTCACTGTGCTGCTGTGGTCCACCCTGCTGCTGTGGTCTACCCTGCTGCTGCTCTGGTCCACTGTACTGCTCTGGTCCACTTTGTTGCTGTGGTCCACCCTGCTGCTATGGTCCATCCTGCTGCTGTGGTCCACTGTGTTGCTGTGGTTCACTGTGTTGCTATGGTCCACTGTGTTGTTGTGGTCCACTGTGTTGCTGTGGTCCACTGTGTTGCTGTGGTCAACTGTGTTTCTGTGGTCCACTATGTTGTTGTGATCAACTGTGCTGCTGTGGTCCACTGTTGTGACCCACTGTGTTGCTGTGGTCCACTGTTGTGACCCACTGTGTTGCTGTGGTCCACTGTGTTGCTATGGTCCACTGTGTTGTGGTCCACTGTGTTGCTGTGGTCCATACTACTGTGGTCCACCCTGTTGCTGTGGTTCATTGTGTTGCTGTGGTCCACTGTGTTGTGGTCCACTGTGTTGCTGTGGTCCACCCTGCTGCTCTGGTTCACTTTGTTGCTGTGGTCCACCCTGCTGCTATGGTCCATCCTGCTGCTGTGGTTCACTGTGTTGCTGTGGTTCACTGTGTTGCTATGGTCCACTGTGTTGTTGTGGTCCATTGTGTTGCTGTGGTCCACTGTGTTGCTGTGGTCAACTGTGTTTCTGTGGTCCACTATGTAGTTGTGATCCACTGTGTTGCTGTGGTCCAGTGTGTTGCTATGGTGCACTGTGTTGTTGTGGTCCACTTTGTGGCTGTGGTCCACCCTGTTGCTGTGGTTCATTGTGTTGCTGTGGTCCACTGTGTTGTGGTTCACTGTGTTGCTGTCGTCCATACTACTGTGGTCCACCCTGTTGCTGTGGTTCACTGTGTTGCTGTGGTCCACTGTGTTGCTGTGATCCACTGTGTTGCTCGGGTCCACCTTGCTGCTGTGGTCCACTGTGCTGCTGTGGTCCACTGTGTTACTGGGGTCCACTGTGTTGTCCACTGTGTTGCTGTGGTCCACTGTGTTGCTGTGGTCCACTGTGTTGATGTGGTCCATTGTGTTGCTGTGGTCCACTGTGTTGTTGTGGTCCACTGTGTTGCTGTGGTCCACTGTGTTGTTGTGGTCCACTGTGTTGCTGTGGTCCACTGTGTTGCTGTGGTCCACTGTGTTGCTGTGGTCCACTGTGTTGCTGTGGTCCACTGTGTTGCTGTGGTCCACTGTGTTGCTGTGGTCCACTGTGTTGCTGTGGTCCACTGTGTTGTTGTGGTCCACTGTGTTGCTGTGGTCCATTGTGTTGCTGTGGTCCACTGTGTTGTTGTGGTCCACTGTGTTGCTGTGGTCCACTGTGTTGCTGTGGTCCACTGTGTTGCTGTGGTCCACTGTGTTGTTGTGGTCCACTGTGCTGTTGTGGTCCACTGTGTTGTGGTCCACTGTGTTGCTGTGGTCCACCCTGCTGCTGTGGCCCACTGTGTTGCTGTGGTCTACTGTGTTGTGGTCCACTGTGTTGCTGTGGTCTACTGTGTTGTGGTCCACTGTGTTGCTGTGGTCTACTGTGTTGTGGTCCACTGTGTTGCTGTGGTCCACTGTGTTGCTGTGGTCCACTGTGTTGCTGTGGTCCACTGTGTTGTTGTGGTCCACTGTGTTGCTGTGGTCCATTGTGTTGCTGTGGTCCACTGTGTTGCTGTGGTCCACTGTGTTGTTGTGGTCCACTGTGTTGCTGTGGTCCACCCTGCTGCTGTGGCCCACTGTGTTGCTGTGGTCTACTGTGTTGTGGTCCACTGTGTTGCTGTGGTCTACTGTGTTGTGGTCCACTGTGTTGCGGTCCACTGTGTTGCTGTGGTCTACTGTGTTGTGGTCCACTGTGTTGCTGTGGTCCACTGTGTTGGTGTGGTCCACTGTGTTGCTGTGGTCCACTGTGTTGTTGTGGTCCACTGTGTTGCTGTGGTCCACTGTGTTGCTGTGGTCCACTGTGTTGCTGTAGTCCACTGTGTTGCTGTGGTCCACTGTGCTGTTGTGGTCCACTGTGTTGCTGTGGTCCACTGTGTTGTTGTGGTCCACTGTGCTGTTGTGGTCCACTGTGTTGTTGTGGTCCACTGTGTTGCTGTGGTCCACCCTGCTGCTGTGGCCCACTGTGTTGCTGTGGTCTACTGTGTTGTGGTCCACTGTATTGCTGTGGTCCACTGTGTTGCTGTGGTCCACCCTGCTGCTGTGGCCCACTGTGTTGCTGTGGTCTACTGTGTTGTGGTCCACTGTGTTGCTGTGGTCTACTGTGTTGTGGTCCACTGTGTTGCTGTGGTCCACTGTGTTGCTGTGGTCCACTGTGTTGTTGTGATCCACTGTGTTGCTGTGGTTCCCTGTGTTGTTGTGATCCACTGTGTTGCTGTGGTCCACTGTGTTGCTGTGGTCCACTGTGTTGCTGTGGTCCACTGTGTTGCTGTGGTCCACTGTGTTGCTGTGGTCCACTGTGTTGCTGTGGTCCACTGTGTTGTTGTGGTCCACTGTGTTGCTGTGGTCCACTGTGTTGCTGTGGTCCACTGTGTTGTTGTGGTCCACTGTGTTGCTGTGGTCCACTGTGTTGTGGTCCACTGTGTTGCTGTGGTCCACCCTGCTGCTGTGGCCCACTGTGTTGCTGTGGTCTACTGTGTTGTGGTCCACTGTGTTGCTGTGGTCCACTCTGTTGTTGTGGTCCACTGTGTTGCTGTGGTCCACTGTGTTGCTGTGGTCCACTGTGTTGCTGTGGTCCACCCTGCTGCTGTGGCCCACTGTGTTGCTGTGGTCTACTGTGTTGTGGTCCACTGTGTTGCTGTGGTGTACTGTGTTGTGGTCCACTGTTTTGCTGTGGTCTACTGTGTTGTGGTCCACTGTGTTGCTGTGGTCTACTGTGTTGTGGTCCACTGTGTTGCTGTGGTCTACTGTGTTGTGGTCCACTGTGTTGCTGTGGTCCACTGTGTTGCTGTGGTCCACTGTGTTGCTGTGGTCCACTTCGTTGCTGTGGTCTACTGTGTTGTGGTCCAGTGTTGCTGTGGTCTACTGTGTTGTGGTCCACTGTGTTGCTGTGGTCCACTGTGTTGCTGTGGTCTACTGTGTTGTGGTCCACTGTTTTGCTGTGGTCTACTGTGTTGTGGTCCACTGTGTTGCTGTGGTCTACTGTGTTGTGGTCCACTGTGTTGCTGTGGTCCACTGTGTTGTGGTCCACTGTGTTGCTGTGGTCTACTGTGTTGTGGTCCACTGTGTTGCTGTGGTCTACTGTGTTGTGGTCCACTGTGTTGCTGTGGTCTACTGTGTTGCTGTGGTCTACTGTGTTGTGGTCCACTGTTTTGCTGTGGTCTACTGTGTTGTGGTCCACTGTGTTGCTGTGGTCTACTGTGTTGTGGTCCAGTGTTGCTGTGGTCCACTGTGTTGCTGTGGTCCACTGTGTTGCTGTGGTCAACTGTGTTTCTGTGGTCCACTATGTAGTTGTGATCCACTGTGTTGCTGTGGTCCAGTGTGTTGCTATGGTGCACTGTGTTGTTGTGGTCCACTGTGTGGCTGTGGTCCACCCTGTTGCTGTGGTCCACTGTGTTGTGGTTCACTGTGTTGCTGTCGTCCATACTACTGTGGTCCACCCTGTTGCTGTGGTTCACTGTGTTGCTGTGGTCCACTGTGTTGCTGTGATCCACTGTGTTACTCGGGTCCACCTTGCTGCTGTGGTCCACTGTGCTGCTGTGGTCCACTGTGTTACTGGGGTCCACTGTGTTGTCCACTGTGTTGCTGTGGTCCACTGTGTTGCTGTGGTCCACTGTGTTGCTGTGGTCCACTGTGTTGATGTGGTCCACTGTGTTGCTGTGGTCCATTGTGTTGCTGTGGTCCACTGTGTTGTTGTGGTCCACTGTGTTGCTGTGGTCCACTGTGTTGCTGTGGTCCACTGTGTTGCTGTGGTCCACTGTGTTGCTGTGGTCCACTGTGTTGCTGTGGTCCACTGTGTTGCTGTGGTCCACTGTGTTGCTGTGGTCCACTGTGTTGTTGTGGTCCACTGTGTTGCTGTGGTCCACTGTGTTGCTGTGGTCCACTGTGCTGTTGTGGTCCACTGTGTTGTTGTGGTCCACTGTGTTGCTGTGGTCCACTGTGTTGTTGTGGTCCACTGTGCTGTTGTGGTCCACTGTGTTGTTGTGGTCCACTGTGTTGCTGTGGTCCACCCTGCTGCTGTGGCCCACTGTGTTGCTGTGGTCTACTGTGTTGTGGTCCACTGTGTTGCTGTGGTCTACTGTGTTGTGGTCCACTGTGTTGCTGTGGTCTACTGTGTTGTGGTCCACTGTGTTGCTGTGGTCCACTGTGTTGCTGTGGTCCACTGTGTTGCTGTGGTCCACTGTGTTGTTGTGGTCCACTGTGTTGCTGTGGTCCATTGTGTTGCTGTGGTCCACTGTGTTGCTGTGGTCCACTGTGTTGCTGTGGTCCACCCTGCTGCTGTGGCCCACTGTGTTGCTGTGGTCTACTGTGTTGTGGTCCACTGTGTTGCTGTGGTCTACTGTGTTGTGGTCCACTGTGTTGCGGTCCACTGTGTTGCTGTGGTCTACTGTGTTGTGGTCCACTGTGTTGCTGTGGTCCACTGTGTTGCTGTGGTCCACTGTGTTGCTGTGGTCCACTGTGTTGTTGTGGTCCACTGTGTTGCTGTGGTCCACTGTGTTGCTGTGGTCCACTGTGTTGCTGTAGTCCACTGTGTTGCTGTGGTCCACTGTGCTGTTGTGGTCCACTGTGTTGCTGTGGTCCACTGTGTTGTTGTGGTCCACTGTGCTGTTGTGGTCCACTGTGTTGTTGTGGTCCACTGTGTTGTTGTGGTCCACTGTGTTGCTGTGGTCCACCCTGCTGCTGTGGCCCACTGTGTTGCTGTGGTCTACTGTGTTGTGGTCCACTGTATTGCTGTGGTCCACTGTGTTGCTGTGGTCCACCCTGCTGCTGTGGCCCACTGTGTTGCTGTGGTCTACTGTGTTGTGGTCCACTGTGTTGCTGTGGTCTACTGTGTTGTGGTCCACTGTGTTGCTGTGGTCCACTGTGTTGCTGTGGTCCACTGTGTTGTTGTGATCCACTGTGTTGCTGTGGTTCCCTGTGTTGTTGTGATCCACTGTGTTGCTGTGGTCCACTGTGTTGCTGTGGTCCACTGTGTTGCTGTGGTCCACTGTGTTGCTGTGGTCCACTGTGTTGCTGTGGTCCACTGTGTTGCTGTGGTCCACTGTGTTGCTGTGGTCCACTGTGTTGTTGTGGTCCACTGTGTTGCTGTGGTCCACTGTGTTGCTGTGGTCCACTGTGTTGTGGTCCACTGTGTTGCTGTGGTCCACCCTGCTGCTGTGGCCCACTGTGTTGCTGTGGTCTACTGTGTTGTGGTCCACTGTGTTGCTGTGGTCCACTCTGTTGTTGTGGTCCACTGTGTTGCTGTGGTCCACTGTGTTGCTGTGGTCCACTGTGTTGCTGTGGTCCACCCTGCTGCTGTGGCCCACTGTGTTGCTGTGGTCTACTGTGTTGTGGTCCACTGTGTTGCTGTGGTGTACTGTGTTGTGGTCCACTGTTTTGCTGTGGTCTACTGTGTTGTGGTCCACTGTGTTGCTGTGGTCTACTGTGTTGTGGTCCACTGTGTTGCTGTGGTCTACTGTGTTGTGGTCCACTGTGTTGCTGTGGTCCACTGTGTTGCTGTGGTCCACTGTGTTGCTGTGGTCCACTTCGTTGCTGTGGTCTACTGTGTTGTGGTCCACTGTGTTGCTGTGGTCTACTGTGTTGTGGTCCACTGTGTTGCTGTGGTCCACTGTGTTGCTGTGGTCTACTGTGTTGTGGTCCACTGTTTTGCTGTGGTCTACTGTGTTGTGGTCCACTGTGTTGCTGTGGTCTACTGTGTTGTGGTCCACTGTGTTGCTGTGGTCCACTGTGTTGTGGTCCACTGTGTTGCTGTGGTCTACTGTGTTGTGGTCCACTGTGTTGCTGTGGTCTACTGTGTTGCTGTGGTCTACTGTGTTGCTGTGGTCTACTGTGTTGTGGTCCACTGTTTTGCTGTGGTCTACTGTGTTGTGGTCCACTGTGTTGCTGTGGTCTACTGTGTTGTGGTCCAGTGTTGCTGTGGTCCACTGTGTTGCTGTGGTCCACTGTGTTGCTGTGGTCCACTGTGTTGCTGTGGTCTACTGTGTTGTGGTCCACTGTTTTGCTGTGGTCTACTGTGTTGTGGTCCACTGTGTTGCTGTGGTCTACTGTGTTGTGGTCCACTGTGTTGCTGTGGTCCACTGTGTTGCTGTGGTCCACTGTGTTGCTGTGGTCCACTGTGTTGCTGTGGTCCACTGTGTTGCTGTGGTCTACTGCGCTGCTGTGGTCCACCAGTTAACCTTCTCGTGATGACCAACACGAAAAAACCCCTGTGTGACTGGCTTATTTCTTCTGCACACCGTTGTAACACCGTTATAACACCATTGTAACACCGTTGTAACACCGTTATAACACCATTGTAACACCGTTGTAACACCGTTATAACACCATTGTAACACCGTTGTAACACCGTTATAACACCATTGTAACACCGTTGTAACACCGTTATAACACCATTGTAACACAGTTGTAACACCGTTATAACACCATTGTAACACAGTTGTACTGTCCCGTCCTGACACTGTCTTCCCATCAGTGTGGAGGGACGGGGGGGGGGGTGCACCTTGATGCTGGTGAAGAGTTCTGAGCTTTGCTCTAACCTCTGCAAGTTACAATACAAATATCCTCAAAGATTTGTTAAGTTATACCATGAATTAAGGAAAGATCCTGGACTTCACCTTACCAAACAGACAAAGCAAAAGTGATAGTTATTATGGACAAAGTAGATTATAGTGGGAAAATGAGGATGTTATTAGAAGACGGGGGAACTTACGTGCCCCTTAAGAGTCCATCTCGTACTTTAGCTTCATATTGTTCCAGACTATGAAGCTGAACTCTTCTCCAGGCTGAGGGACTGACCACCTCAAATACCATTCCTCCAAGGTTGATGGACTGATTACATCATCTTCATTCCACTACTACACCTGCTGCCTCTGTATTTGAATGAAGATGTCTGCTGTGTAGGCGAAACGTTTCTACATTAAAGATGGTATAAACCTCGGTAATAGATACCAACAAATTGTTTAGGAAACATGAAACACTAGGACATATTTATTACAATTCTCGGTCCTGGGACCTTGACCACTTCTGAGAAGTGACCAAGGTCTCAGGACCGTAATGTTTTTTAATAAACGTTTCCTGGTGTTTGTTCACGTGACTTTTTAAACCAACAATAAAGATAGTCAGTTGTTACACACGTGTACCAGAAATTAACTTGTCGGTATTATATACCGTCATAACTCAGCTTTGTATATTACAGTGTCGTCCATGTGTGTTGTCTTCCTGGGTGTCAGTGTCGTCCATGTGTGTTGTCTTCCTGGGTGTCAGTGTCGTCCATGTGTGTTGTCTTCCTGGGTGTCAGTGTCGTCCATGTGTGTTGTCTTCCTGGGTGTCAGTGTCGTCCATGTGTGTTGTCTTCCTGGGTGTCAGTGTCGTCCATGTGTGTTGTCTTCCTGGGTGTCTACTGGGCACGATACAAGTCACGATACCCTCATGTATAAACACATTACAATTACCTTCTGAGTGACTCCAACATTCCCTCCTCCGCTTCAGTGATCGTGTCAGCCTCCCAAACTTTTTCTTCCGTCTTCCTCATTTACATTTGCCTCTGTGCAAACTTCAGTAAAACATTTGGTTTTGTGTTGCCCCTGTCCACGCTTTCTGTTCTTTAAGTTTTTGTCTTCCTCCTCCTTACCAGCCGATACTTTCCAAGCTGTTAATATTACATGTGCGCGTAAAATTATCAACATTTACACTCTAACTCACGACTGTGAGTTACCCTCTCTCTCTCTCACATACACACACACACACACACACACACACACACACACACACACACACACACACACACACACACACACACACACACACACACACACACACACACACACCAGTTTGGAACCCGCACCGGGTCAATCACGTTAAGAAATTAGAGAGAGAAAGTGCAAAGGTTTGCGACAAGGTTAGTTCCAGAGCTAAGGGGAATGTCCTTTGAAGAAAGGTTGAGGGAAATCGGCCTGACGACACTGGAGGACAGGAGGGATAGGGGAGACATGATAGCGACATACAAAATACTGCGTGGAATAGACAAGGTAGACAGAGACAAGATGTTCCAGAGAGGGGACACAGAAACAAGGGGTCACTCTTGTAAGCTGAAGATTCAGATGAGTCACAGGGATGTTAGGAAGCAGTTCTTCAGTCATAGTGGTCAGGAAGTGGAACAGTCTGGCGAGCGATGTAGAGGAGGCAGGAACCATACATAGCTTTAAGACGAGGTATGATAATGCTAATGGAGCAGGGAGATAGAGAGGACCTAGTAGCGTTCAGTGAAGAGGCGGGGCCAGGAGCTGAGTCTCGACCCCTGCAACTACAGTTAGGTGAGTACATACACACACACACACACACACACACACACACACACACACACACACACACACGCCTAGTGTCTAATCGACATGTGCCTAGGACAAAATGGTAATTAACACACACGCACACATACACACACACACAACAAGAGATTCAAAGAAGTGTTCACAGAGGAGACAGAAGGGACTCCAGAAAGACAGAGAGGTGGGGCACACCACCAAGTGCTGGACACAGTACACACAACCGAGGAAAAAGTGAAAAGGCTTCTGAGTGAGCTAGATACCTCAAAGGCAATGGGGTCAGATAACATCTCTCCATGGGTCCTGAGAGAGGGAGCAGAGGCGCTATGTGTACCCCTAACAACAATATTCAATACATCCATCGAAACAGGGAGATTGCCTGAGGCATGGAAGACAGCAAATGTAGTCCCAATCTTTAAAAAAAGGAGACAGACATGAAGCACTAAACTACAGACCAGTGTCACTGACACGTATAGTATGCAAAGTCATGGAGAAGATTATCAGGAGAAGAGTGGTGGAACACCTAGAAAGGAATGATCTCATCAACAGCAGCCAACATGGTTTCAGGGATGGGAAATCCTGTGTCACAAACCTACTGGAGTTCTATGACATGGTGACAGCAGGAAGACAAGAGAGAGAGGGGTAGGTGGATTGCGTTTTCTTGGACTGCAAGAAGGCGTTTGACACAGTTCCACACAAGAGATTAGTGCAAAAACTGGAGGACCAAGCAGGGATAACAGGGAAGGCACTACAATGGATCAGGGAATACTTGTCAGGAAGACAGCAGCAAGTCATGGTACGTGGGGAGGTGTCAGAGTGGGCAACTGTGACCAACGGGGTCCCACAGGGGTCAGTCTTAGGACCAGTGCTGTTTCTGGTATTTGTGAACGACATGATGGAAGGAATTGACTCCGAGGTGTCACTGTTTGCAGATGACGTGAAGTTGATGAGAAGAATTCATTCGATCGAAGACCAGGCAGAACTACAAAGGGATCTGGACAGGCTGCAGACCTGGTCCAGCAATTGGCTCCTGGAGTTCAATCCCACCAAGTGCAAAGTCATGAAGATTGGGGAAGGGCAAAGAAGACCGCAGACTGAGTACAGTCTAGGAGGCCAGAGACTACAAACCTCACTCAAGAAAAAAGATCTTGGGGTGAGTATAACACCAGGCACATCTCCTGAAGCGCACGTCAACCAAATAACTGCTGCAGCATATGGGCGCCTAGCAAACCTCAGAACAGCATTCCGACATCTTAATAAGGAATCGTTCAAGACCCTGTACACCGTGTACGTTAGGCCCATATTGGAGTATGCGGCACCAATTTGGAACCCACACCTAGCCAAGCATGTAAAGAAACTAGAGAAAGTGCAAAGGTTTGCAACAAGACTAGTCCCAGAGCTACAAGGTATGTCCTACGAGGAGAGGTTAAGGGAAATCAACCGACGACACTGGAGGACAGGAGAGATAGGGGGGACATGATAACGACATACAAAATACTGAGAGGAATTGACAAGGTGGACAAAGACAGGATGTTCCAGAGATTGGACACAGTAACAAGGGGACACAGTTGGAAGTTGAAGACACAGATGAATCACAGGGATGTTAGGAAGTATTTCTTCAGCCATAGAGTAGTCAGGAAGTGGAATAGTTTGGGAAGCGATGTAGTGGAGGCAGGATCCATACATAGCTTTAAGCAGAGGTATGATAAAGCTCACGGTTCAGGGAGAGTGACCTAGTAGCGACCAGTGAAGAGGCGGGGCCAGGAGCTTGGACTCGACCCTTTACAACCTCAACTAGGTGAGTACACACACACACACACACACACACACTCACACACACACACATACACACATACACACACACACACACACACACACACACACACACACACACTGACGACACTGGATGACAGAAGGGTCAGGGGAGACATGATAACGACATACAAGATACTGCGGGGAATAGACAAGGTGGACAGAGGCAGGATGTTCCAGAGAGAGGACACAGAAACAAGGGGTCACAATTGGAAGCTGAAGACTCGACGAGTCACAGGGACGTTAGGAAGTATTTCTTCAGTCATAGAGTCGTCAGGAAGTGGAATAGCCTAGCAAGTGAAGTGGTGGAGGCAGGAACCATACATAGTTTTAAGAAGAGGTATGACAAAGCTCAGGAAGCAGAGAGGGAGAGGACCTAGTAGCGATCAGTGAAGAGGCGAGGCCAGGAGCTGAGTCTCGACCCCAGCAACCACAATTAGGTGAGTACAATTAGGTGAGTATACACACACACACACACACACACACACACACACACACACACACACACACACACACACACATATATATATATATATATATATATATATATATATATATATATATATATATATATATATATATATATATATTGGGGTCCACCTCTGGTGTAAAACTGTGGGACCCACAGCCTTGGAGAAACGGATAAAAAGGCTTCAAGGAAGAATATTTTTATTTCTTCCTGAAGCCATTTGAATATTCCACTTCCCCAACCACCCCATCTTTTCATTCTTTTTTTATCAATAGGTATATTTTATTATATAATATGGTACAAAAGATTTTAGAGATACATTGTTGATACAAAGATGGCATATACAGTACATGAGGTGTGAGTGATACATGTCTAGTACATATTGTTACGTGTTTGTCACAGATTATAAATAACGAAAATCTCATCCATCTCCTCAGAGCTGGGGCGCGTGTCCAAAATTCAGCAGGCATTACCCCTCTGAACCGCAGCGCTGAGTCGCTGGAACTGAAAACTAGCTGTCCTGGGATCCCTAGTTATCCTGATGAGTATTTTGCCTAGCTCCTTAAGGAACTTAGATGTACTCTTTCCCCATGAGCCAAGGGCCTCTGAGCCTATGGGAACAAACATATAATTATGGGCAAGTTCTCCATATTTTCTAGACTTTTGGGACTCCCTGAAGCTGGCAGCTGCCCCTCCTTCCTCCCTGGTGTACTGGAGATGGGTATCAGCCAAGGTAGATGCACATGTGTAGTCCCACACCATCTGCTTGCCGTCTGTCCAGGCTTGAAGGGTGATACCATCTGGACGCTTTCGGCTGCCATCAGATCTGCATAGTTGGGGTGGCTCTCTTACTGCTGGGCATCCGGCTGTTGTGAGGCTCCTCTTGATATTGTTATTGACCTCCTCGTGTCTTGCAATCTTACCCTCGGTAGTAATATCTAGTATTGCAAGATTATTGTTTGTTCTATCGTTAGGCAAGTGTTAGATTTATTAAGATTTATATTACATTCATGCACTGGGAATTTTTTTCGTTAACATAGGTAAATGTCACTGACCTATGGAAGCCACTTACTATAGCAAAACTTCAATATCCTGATGGATGGGTAGAGTCTTGTTGATCTTCATGGCGTCTGTTGGCGGGGTCGGGTTCTCCTCACCTCCCTGGCTCCTACACCAGCACCGCCTTCACACTTAAATAGAAGGATATAATATTTCTTTCTACTCTTGACGTTGATGCCGGCGGCCAGGGCAGGTACTGGTGCCACAGACTCTTGACGTTGATGCCGGCGGCCAGGGCAGGTACTGGTGCCACAGACTCTTGACGTTGATGCCGGCGGCCAGGGCAGGTACTGGTGCCACAGACTCTTGACGTTGATGCCGGCGGCCAGGGCAGGTACTGGTGCCACAGACTCTTGACGTTGATGCCGGCGGCCAGGGCAGGTACTGGTGCCACAGACTCATGACGTTGATGCCGGCGGCCAGGGCAGGTACTGGTGCCACAGACTCTTGACGTTGATGCCGGCGGCCAGGGCAGGTACTGGTGCCACAGACTCATGACGTTGATGCCGGCGGCCAGGGCAGGTACTGGTGCCACAGACTCATGATGTTGATGCCGGCGGCCAGGGCAGGTACTGGTGCCACAGACTCATGATGTTGATGCCGGCGGCCAGGGCAGGTGCTGGTGCCACAGACTCTTGACGTTGATGCCGGTGGCCAGGGCAGGTACTGGTGCCACAGACTCATGATGTTGATGCCGGTGGCCAGGGCAGGTGCTGGTGCCACAGACTCTTGACGTTGATGCCGGCGGCCAGAGCAGGTACTGGTGCCACAGACTCATGACGTTGATGCCGGCGGCCAGGGCAGGTACTGGTGCCACAGACTCATGACGTTGATGCCGGCGGCCAGGGCAGGTACTGGTGCCACAGACTCATGACGTTGATGCCGGCGGCCAGGGCAGGTACTGGTGCCACAGACTCATGACGTTGATGCCGGCGGCCAAGGCAGGTACTGGTGCCACAGACTCATGATGTTGATGCCGGCGGCCAGGGCAGGTACTGGTGCCACAGACTCATGACGTTGATGCCGGCGGCCAGGGCAGGTACTGGTGCCACAGACTCATGACGTTGATGCCGGCGGCCAGGGCAGGTACTGGTGCCACAGACTCATGACGTTGATGCCGGCGGCCAGGGCAGGTACTGGTGCCACAGGCACTCTGATCACCTAGTTCAACCAATAATCCAGTGATCGCTCTGTAGTGGCCCGCCACAGAGCCAGTAATTAGGGCGAGAAACAGAAACATACAAAGAGCAAGTCGTACACTGTTTATCTAAATCATTGCTGGGCTCAGGTAACTAGAACACCACAAATATTAACAAAGGCGCATTAGTGCATACCAAAGTGAAAATTTATTTATGACATAATTCGGTGAAAATCAATCTGAATATAAGTTAAAAATTACCACAGTGGCATGTGTGTCGGACCCAAATAGAAATGTCACTCTGACTTTTTCGGGTCATCTTAGGTAATCTACATATATGCTGCTGTGTATGATAATGTATGTAGCTGTATTTAAGTGTACCTGTACCTGAATAAACTTATCCAGCACCCCATGTATAGCAAGGAACACCAGCAGTCGCTGCCGGCCGCGCGCCTCATAAGGTCATCACCACTCACTGGGTCGTCATGTGACAAAGGGCCGTGTCAGCTGATTTTCCCTGACCACTGCAATAACAACTTCCCACCGCTCTTGGTGGCGCTGCAGGTGGTGATACCTGACACACACACACACACACACACACACACACACACACACACACACACACACACACACACACACACACACACACACACACACACACACACACACACACACACACACACACAAAAGTAGTCACTGTAGTGTGAGGTGTGATGGTACCATAAGTAGTCACTGTAGTGTGAGGTATGGTAGTAACGGCAGTGGAAACAAGGGTCGGCACCGGGAATTGTACACCTCTCAGTATATATACACTGAGATGTTATTTTAATCTCAGTTTAAGGAATTAAAGTATTCTTCAGTCGTGGTGAATAGGTTAGTCGATAGGCTTTCAACCCCCATTAACCCAAGGCTTGTGTCAACATGCGTGGTCCAAAACTCTTCAACCTGCTGCCAGCAGATTTAAGATTGACGTAAGAACGGCAGGTGTTTTCAAGGGTCTGTTAAACTAGGGAAGAGGCGGGACCAAGAGCTATGAATCGACCCCCGCATCCACAAATAGGTGAGCACACACACACACACACACACACACACACACGTACTCATATACAACAGGCCTAGTGTCTAATCAACATGTGCCTAGGACAAAATGGTAACTAACACACACACACACACACACACACACCTCAGGCTGGTGCGAGATTTTAGAACGCACACGCCGCACATACCCCTCAAGGTTCCTTGATGCTGGCGAGGGGCTCTTGATTTAGGGAATTTGATTTGTGCTCCAATTCCCTGAATTAAGCCTGAATGCCTTCCGTCTTCCCCCTTCCCCCACAGGCCCTGTATAATCTACGGGTTTAGCGCTCCCTCGTGAGAATAATAACGCAACTATTTCAGTGGAATAAAGTCAACTGCATGGGTCGACATGTTGTAAGTAGAGTCACCAGCCCGCGTCCATGCCGGGAAACATATCCAGCTCTATTACGATCGTTGCAGTGTGCGCCGAGTACACATGTACGCATCATAATTATTCGACACAGGCAAAATAAAGCACCATCCTGTGGTCATATCTGCCAGCACGGTGACCAGAGCCTTCTTGTTATGGTATATAAATATATCTGGTGACCATCAGGTGCACCTGCAACACAAGTACTGCAGGTCTACAACACAAGTGTTGGAGTTGGTTAACACAAGAGCAGAGTAGTGTTACGGTGGTTGTCCCAGAGGTAACAGTACCACCAGCTGGCCGCTGTTATCCGAGACCAGGGTAGCTTTCCCCGGGGCTGTACACAGACAGCGGCTGTGTGCTTACTCTCCATCACTGAATCTTCTCTTACGAACTTTCAGTGCATTTTTCTGTGATTATTGTAACTCGTGTTGGTACAAGGTAAAAAACAGACTTTCTCGGATTACTCAGATTTTTTTATATAGATTTTTGCCGCCAGTGCAGTTACTTTATTGTGCACTCAATATCCATCCTGTGGAGGTAGCGTCAGAGTATATGGAAACACAAAAGGCCTAGGAACTAGGCCCAGAAAGGATTAACAGGGGTACGGCTGGGTATCCTAAATTTAATAATAATAATAATATCTTTATTTCTTCAAGTACATGTACAAAGTATACAGTCCTGGCTGACATCAATGACATACTACTATATAGAAAGTCGCTTGTTATGCTGAGCATTTCGGCCAAATTAGGTCAGTTTTGTCCCAGGATTCGACTCACATCTGTCGACAAACACCCAGGTACCCATTTTACTGATACCTGGAGTCTACTTGGAGAGCATTCCGGGGATCAACGCCCCCGCGGCCCGGTCCGCGATCAGGGCCTGATGAACGAGGCTGTTACTGTTGGGTGAACATGGACAACTGGTGTAAGGAAACACGCCCAATGTTTCCACCCTCGCCGGGAATCGAACTCGGACTCTCACCGTGTGAAGCGAGAGCTTTTGCCACCAGGCCACGGGCCACTGTGCTTGCAACAGATAAGACAAATTGTACATATAAAACGAGATGCACAGCAACCTCTGTGAAAAAATAGTGAACTTCCAAGCGATTGGAAGTTCACTATTTTTTCACTGTGGTTGTTTTGCTTATTGTAATATCACCATTTTACTGTGATCTTATTGCATACAAAACGAGATGTATTACTTAGCCGGGGGGGGGGGGGGGTTAGTAACACACGGGTGTCAAGCAGTGCAACATATTCTAATGGTTTTCTTCTGTTCTTCACCTGAGGAAGTGTTCCCTCTCGTACCTGTCCTTCAAGCAGTGTATGTGTTAGCTTTTACGAACTTCTCGTCTATGTCGGTCCACCGCCTGTTGAACATATTCAGGCTGAAGAACCACCCTCTTGATCCCTGGGGCTCACTCACGGTTTGAACTTCCACTTGTGCTCCGTTGTTTCCGATCTGACAGAGTTTGTCTCTGTTGTATCTTTTACTTTGTTATCATGTCTTCCCTGTTTTTATTTTCCTCTAATGTCGCCGGATTCAGTTATGAAATAGGTGAGATTCTCACTTATACTTACCCATGTGTACTCGTCACGTGCTTACTATGTATTTGTACTTACCTATTACTACACCTGTGTGGTTGCCTCTTAATTGACTGTAGTCAGGTTGACTTCCTCTTATCTTCGAGGATCTTGTCATACCTCCTTTTGAAGCTGTGTGTTGGTATTACTGTCTTGTTTATGTATCTTATCAGAAATTCATATAGATTAAATACTTTCACATTTTTTCTCTTGGTAGTTGTGCGTGACTTGTTTGTAAGATAACAAGCTTTAAGATAGCAAAGGTAGAGGGAGTTGTGTGTGACTTTAGCTATATTATGATAACAATGTTGAAGATAACTGTGTTTGACTCTGGCTATATATGTAAGGTAACAAGGTTTATGATAACTATGTTTGGCTGTATATGTAAGATAACAAGGTAAGAGCAAGATTTATTATAATTGTGTGCCACTTTGGCTATATATATAAAACATAACAGCTGGAATTTACTAGATCATTTCTTTGGGCAGTTTCGCATTCATCTCCTGCTTGTTATGTGGTGACTCTCATGTGTCATGCGATAACACATGTGTCATCCTCACACTCGATGGTCGCCAATCAACGTGGCACAAGAGTGACGTCATGTAATATCCGCCAATGATGTGCCAAGGGTTGAGGAACGATGATGTCATGGTTGGCAGACTCCGCCCAGTGTGGTGACGTCGAGGAAGAGGCGGAGCTTGTGTGATATCACAAGTGATGCCACTTACCCACATAATACTACTGTATATTGACATTCATTCATCTCTGTGGAAAGGTTGGACCTATACACAGGTCGCTGAGGTAACGTGGGTACGTTCTCGGTCATGTTATTATTGATATCGTTGTATTAATAAAGTCTGTGCATACAATGCAGTTCTTGGGAAGCTTAAACGTGATTAGACTGAGTCATAGTAAGCCTTCCTTGTGTTTGATTCTGTGGTCAAGCTTTTTTGTAACGCCAGTTGACGTCACCCTGTCGGGTCCGCCAATAGGCAAATGCGTTTAGTTATGCACTTACTCGAATGAAAAAGGAGAATGTGTGGATACAGTGGACATTATTAAGAAGGTGGTATTAATGAAGTGTTGGTTACTGGTGGCGTGTGTCAGTGGAGTATACGGACGAGTGCGGTGCCCAAATACCCAACTCAGCGGATCATGTCGTTCAGTGTGGCGGCGACAGCGGTTCCGAGAACATCGTTATGAGTCATTCTTCCGGGTGTGGGAAGTAACCTGCTGGTGGGTGACGTTATCATCTGGTATACCACATTGGGGGTGAGGTGTGCCTGCAGCTGGTAGCAAGTTACACTCAACACCAAGCTCAAGGGAACACAGCTCAAAGAGTGTTGCACCTAGCAAAGCTGTTTGGAAATGAGCTGAAATAAGTTCTTATTTTGTATACGGAGTTTACTCTTTGGAACTGTTTCGTTTTGCTGATCTTCTTTCACCGTAGCAATGTGAACCTCAGACGGAGGTGGAGGTCTCGCTGTCAGTGAGGTTGTTTTGATATATGAAGGAAAATAAAGGAGAAATAGTATTTAGTGCTGGTGAGGGCTGCTGGTGATGCCATCTCAGGGCTCCTCACACTTCGGTGGAGTCAGGGTCGCTAAGGTAAGCTCATCCACAAATGTTTACACTTACAAAGTTGTTAGTATCCTTAATTGTTAAGACATTTTAATATTTGACCACTGTCCTGCTGAATGATTGTAGTCTTTCAGGAAATAATTGGTATCAAAGGTTCGTGTGAACGTTTTCGGTAACTGTCAACTGTGCTTAGTGCATGGATGAACGCTGCACAATGTGCAAATGTTTCGTAATATTTCACCACAACATCGTCTGAATTAATCACCTGTTTAGAGAACATTACATAATCAGTACGAATTACATCTTGTAAGCTGATCGCAGGTCGACCCGGAAGTCGTACACTTGAGAATAAAGTATCTTCAGAACTGTTGGTAACATCAACTGATAACTGCACAAGTTCCGTGAGTGTGACTGTGTATTCTGGAATGTTATGAATGGTGAGAGTAATGCCAGCAGCTGCCCAGCCTCAAGTCACTAGTGCCAGGCACCTCAGTGCAGATACATCATACTCTTAGGCTTGATGATTATGTTATCCCAGGTTAGATCGTCGCAGCTTATTCCCACTCTATACCTGTAATAATGTTCTCAATACAAATTATTTATGACAACACTTATATTTAACTTCAATAAAGTTTACTTCTGGTGGTGGTGTATATTAGATTCATTAGGAATGTGTTCAGGTGTACAGTTACACAAATTCCTTCTTAGGCAAAAATATATGCATGTTAAAGATCAAGTAAATGTCTTAAGAGTATCAAGAAACTTGGTATTCTTATGATGACTTGTCAGGTCTTCCATTTTACAAAAATTACCTGCAGATATAAACCCCGGACTAGATGCAGCATGTCAGGGCTCAAGATAAGATTTGTTTGAATTTTTAACCCGGGAGGGTTAGCAACCCAGGATAACCCAAGAAAGTCAGTGCTTCATCGGGGACTGTCTGTCTTTTTTCCATTGGGGTCCTTCAGTCTTGTCCCCCAGAATGCGACCCACACCAGTCGAGTAACACCCAGGTACCTACTTGCTGCTAGGTGAACAGGGACAGCAGGTGTAAGGAAACATGCCAGCGTTCCCACCCGCTTCGGGTATCGAACCACGGACTCAGTGTGAGGCGAGAGCGTTGCCTACCAAGTCTTAAATACCACCACATTTGTTTTGTAACGCATACGGAAGTATAGAGTACATGCCAGCAATTGCAACGTGGATTAAATTGTTATATTCCATGTTATGGTTTATCTTGGATAGTAACTGATCCATGAGCGACATGCATTATCTCATCACTGCTTTCTTTTATCTCGTTTTAAACTTCTTTCTCAACTTGTGCTAATGTTTTATTGCATTTTCAGTAACTTGTCTTGGTTGATACATAGTTATGTGTTAAATTAATTCTGATGATGGTGATTTGTGCCGCTAAAATATTATCGTGCATTGTACTATATTTCTTCAAGCCCGACCATAGTAGTGTGTGTGTGTGTGTGTGTGTGTGTGTGTGTGTGTGTGTGTGTGTGTGTGTCTGTGTCTGTGTCTGTGTCTGTGTCTGTGTCTGTGTCTGTGTGTCTGTGTCTGTGTCTGTGTCTGTGTCTGTGTCTGTGTCTGTGTGTGTGTGTGTGTGTGTGTGTGTGTGTGTGTGTGTGTGTGTGTGTGTGTAAAATTGGTCAATTAACAAGAACTCATTTAAAATTAAGACCTTTCTAAAAAATTTCTCTTATACGTTTAAATATATATATATTTTCATTTATGTTGATGTAAAAATTTTATAATTTTGCACCAAAAGAAACTTAGAAAACTTACCTAACCTTACTATAACAAGCGCAATTTAATTTTGCCTAATCCAACTAAATATGTTTTACATAAGTTTGCAATAATTTAATAATAAATACAATGAAATATTTTTTTTTCATTAGGTTCAGAATTATTTTTGCGAAATTATTGCATACACAAATTTTCACTTGCCTTATTCGGCAAGAAGGGGGTTGCTACTTAAGCCAAAATAGCAAGTTTTGCCTATTCGGCACGACATAATATATATATATATATATATATATATATATATATATATATATATATATATATATATATATATATATATATATATATATATATAGGGAAAGTATGGATTTGTCCGTTAAAAACAGAGTAGGGGAGTTAGTAGATGGGGAGAGGGAGGTATTAGGTAGATGGCGAGAATATTTTGAGGAACTTTTAAATGTTAAGGAAGAAACAGAGGCGGTAATTTCATGCACTGGCCAGGGAGGTATACCATCTTTTAGGAGTGCAGAAGAGCAGAATGTAAGTGTGGTGGAGGTACGTGAGGCATTACGTAGAATGAAATGGGGTAAAGCAGCTGGAACTGATGGGATCATGACAGAAATGTTAAAAGCAGGGGGGGATATAGTGTTGGAGTGGTTGGTACTTTTGTTTAATAAATGTATGAAAGAGGGGAAGGTACCTAGGGATTGGCGGGGAGCATGTATAGTCCCTTTATATAAAGGGAAAGGGGACAAAAGAGATTGTAAAAATTATAGAGGAATAAGTTTACTGAGTATACCAGGAAAAGTATACGGTAGAGTTATAATTGAAAGAATTAGAGGTAAGACAGAATGTAGAATTGCGGATGAGCAAGGAGGCTTCAGAGTGGGTAGGGGATGTGTAGATCAAGTGTTTACATTGAAGCATATATGTGAACAGTATTTAGATAAAGGTAGGGAAGTTTTTATTGCATTTATGGATTTAGAAAAGGCATATGATAGAGTGGATAGAGGAGCAATGTGGCAGATGTTGCAAGTTTATGGAATAGGTGGTAAGTTATTAAATGCTGTAAAGAGCTTTTATGAGGATAGTGAGGCTCAGGTTAGGGTGTGTAGAAGAGAGGGAGACTACTTCCCGGTAAAAGTAGGTCTTAGACAGGGATGTGTAATGTCACCATGGTTGTTTAATATATTTATAGATGGGGTTGTAAAAGAAGTAAATGCTAGGGTGTTCGGGAGAGGGGTGGGATTAAATTATGGGGAATCAAATTCAAAATGGGAATTGACACAGTTACTTTTTGCTGATGATACTGTGCTTATGGGAGATTCTAAAGAAAAATTGCAAAGGTTAGTGGATGAGTTTGAGAATGTGTGTAAAGGTAGAAAGTTGAAAGTGAACATAGAAAAGAGTAAGGTGATGAGGGTATCAAATGATTTAGATAAAGAAAAATTGGATATCAAATTGGGGAGGAGGAGTATGGAAGAAGTGAATGTTTTCAGATACTTGGGAGTTGACGTGTCGGCGGATGGATTTATGAAGGATGAGGTTAATAATAGATTTGATGAGGGAAAAAAGGTGAGTGGTGCGTTGAGGTATATGTGGAGTCAAAAAACGTTATCTGTGGAGGCAAAGAAGGGAATGTATGAAAGTATAGTAGTACCAACACTCTTATATGGATGTGAAGCTTGGGTGGTAAATGCAGCAGCGAGGAGATGGTTGGAGGCAGTGGAGATGTCCTGTCTAAGGGCAATGTGTGGTGTAAATATTATGCAGAAAATTCGGAGTGTGGAAATTAGGAGAAGGTGTGGAGTTAATAAAAGCATTAGTCAGAGGGCAGAAGAGGGGTTGTTGAGGTGGTTTGGTCATTTAGAGAGAATGGACCAAAGTAGAATGACATGGAAAGCATATAAATCTATAGGGGAAGGAAAGAGGGGTAGGGGTCGTCCTCGAAAGGGTTGGAAAGAGGGGGTAAAGGAGGTTTTGTGGGCGAGGGGCTTGGACTTCCAGCAAGCGTGCATGAGCGTGTTTGATAGGAGCGAATGGAGACGAATGATACTTGGGACCTGACGATCTGTTGGAGTGTGAGCAGGGTAATATTTAGTGAAGGGATTCAGGGAAACCGGTTATTTTCTTATAGTCGGACTTGAGTCCTGGAAATGGGAAGTACAATGCCTGCACTTTAAAGGAGGGGTTTGGGATATTGGCAGTTTGGAGGGATATGTTGTGTATCTTTATACGTATATGCTTCTAAACTGTTGTATTCTGAGCACCTCTGCAAAACAGTGATTATGTGTGAGTGTGGTGAAAGTGTTGAATGATGATGAAAGTATTTTCTTTTTGGGGATTTTCTTTCTTTTCTGGGTCACCCTGCCTCGGTGGGAGACGACCAATTTGTTGAAAAAAAAAAATATATATATATATATATATATGTCGTGCCGAATAGGCAAGCCACGGGGGGTGGAAATCTGTAGTTCAAGTACTTTCACACTTCTCAGTGCGTCATCAGGAGCTAGGCAGTGTTGCAAGAGAGCAACTAAAGCAGGAAGAGAGGAACTCTCTCCCTGCTTTACTTGAGAAGCGTGAAAGTACTTGAGCTAAACATTTCCACCCCCAGTGGCTTGTCTTATATATATATATATATATATATATATATATATATATATATATATATATATATATATATGTCGTGCCGAATAGGCAGAACTTGCGATCTTGGCTTAAATAGCAACGTTCATCTTGCCATATAGGACAAGTGAAAATTTGTGTATGCAATAATTTCGCCAAAATCATTCTGAACCTGACGAAAAAAATATATTTGATTGTGTTTGTTTAGTATTAAATTATTGTAAACAAATCTAAAATATATTTAGTTGGGTTAGGCTAAAATAAATTGTTCTTGTTATAATAAGGTTAGGTAAGTTTTCTAAGTTCCTTTTCGTGCAAAATTATAATTTTTACATCAACATTAATGAAAAAAATATATCTTTAAACGTATAAGAGAAAATTTTAGAAAGGACTTAATTTTAAATGAGTTCTTGCTAACTGACCAGTTTTACATATTCGGCACGACATATATATATATATATATATATATATATATATATATTGTGTTATATTAATAGCAGTGCTTCTTGAAAGGAACAGCACGCACTTGGCGCCAGAGTACCATTCCTTGAACACCATATTTATAAAGAAATACAAAATTCCAAAGACAGTGGACGGTGGTGAAACAGATTCTTGTGAAGTGCGTGAAGCAATGAAAACTGCGGACTGTCCCACATTACAATAGGGATAATAGAACGAACGGCAAAGCATGTGACTCGGGTAGCATTGCATCACATAAAGTTATTTTACAGCAAGACTAACACTCTTCACCTGGGAATAAATAAGAACCTGAGTGTTAACTGACTGTTGTGGATGACATTCTGCATAAAGGAAGACTTTTCACCCAACAATGAATAAATATCACCTTCAGATTGTTGGTGTGAATAAGACATTAATTTGGCCAACTTAACTGTTTGCTTTCCGGAAAGAGAGTCAATCTTCGTATTATCTGAAAGTAGGAAGGTGCTTGAATGTTAATCACTTGTTGTGGGTCGCATCCTGGGTACTTTCTTATCATAACTAAGATATGTTTTTTTAACCGTATCAGCGGTTAAATATAGGAAAAATTTAATTAACTAACGCTAAAGTAACTTAACCGAAAATAAATTTAGGCCGATTAATTTTGTGGAAATGATTAGTAACATAGATCGTTCAGAAATAGACGAACTTGTAAACGTTAAAAGATGAACGGTATATTATGAGTGTTGCAACAAAGACAGATTTGGACAGTAAGTTTAATATCTTTATTATGTATCCAATGCCAGTCCTGTGAACGGTAGTCAGAGGATTACAGAGGCACTTAATGTGTCCAGGGACTGGGTAAGTGCCACTGATTTATGAGTGAAAATAGCACCAGGTGAGTAGCAACACTCACTAGCACACTAGTGGTCAGCACTTGTTTGTTAGGGTTCTGTGAGACTTCCCAGGAGAGACTGGCAGAGAGCCTAGATGAGTTTACGATTTTTGTATCTGCTTTTTATAGCGAGTGCCATTATAGAAAGAAGTCCGGACCTGATTCCTGTAACTTTATTTATAAAGCAATACTAAACAATATCATGACTGCCAGGAAAATGGCGTTGGATAATGAGAACCTTCAAAACGAGGGAAATAATGCTAATGTTGACACTGAACGACTTGTACTCTCTCGCTTAAAGTATTGTTTAGTGTTTGACGACTCTATTCAATGTTGGAGAGAACTAGAGTAGACAGAGATCATTTAGGGCCTGCGTAGAGCCGATAAAGCGTTTAAGTAACTGGAAATGCCTCAGTCTTAAATATGAGAGATGGTGAAAGGGTTACTTAATATGTGTGTGAAAGATATTTAGGAATGAGAGGTATGGAAGAAAATGTAAAATTCATATGGTACCTTCATACCCAGACGCTGCTGCTACTGACACAGCAGTTCGTGTTTCATCGTTGGTACTAAGCCTATCATCTGTATATTATCTGAGTTGCACCTTTGCTCTTCTTGTCAAGAAGTTACTCTACATCTCTCAGATGTCATGTATTAAACTCCTGATGCTTCGTGGATTCATCCATCACTCTTTCAGGTGTTCTCTGTATGATGTCCGGAGGTGCAGCAGCATTAGTCTTTCCGGTGGTTATTTTTATCTTGGTCCATACCCGTTGTGTACTTGTTTTTATGTACATTTACTGTGAGTGTCTTCCACGCCTTCCTGACCTCATCTGACTCTCTTTACAAGAGTGATATGTTTAATTATGAGGACGGGTTGCATGGTCACACGTTTGACCTCTCAACCACACTCATCACCGTCTTTCGGAACACTAAATTTCTTAAGTAATCCAGTATACAATTAAAAAAAGAGCAGGGGTGTAGTGAGTACACTAAAGAAAGCTAAGTAAGTGTGAATGGACCAAGACTTTTCAACGTCCTGCCTTCGTAAATAAAGGGATAACCCACAGATCCTTGTCTGTCTTCAAGGAGAAACTGGACAAGTTTCTCACGTCAGTGCCTGATCAGCCGGATTTTGGTGCTTACTCTAGACTTCATGCAGCTAGCGCCAAGAGCCTGATTGATTAGGCCATATACCGGGAAGCCTGGCCTGGGACCGGGCCGCGGAGGTGTTGACCCTCAGAACACACTCCAGGTACACAACAGTAATTTATCTATAACAGGCGGCTTCTTTCACTTTGCATCTTTTTAAGATGTTACCTGTACCAGTTCTTTTACATTCACTTTAAATCCTCGACCTCTTAATTAAAAACTCTACCTCCATTTCAAGCGTGCTCCCGTGAGATCAGTGATTGTTGTCATAACAACCAGTATAGTGACAGGGTGGTAATGAGAACTTTTAAAACGAGAAATAGTACCAGTAGTGTGACTATTCAAATCGATTGTGTTCTCTCGTCTAGAGTATTTTTCAGTGTTGACGGCACCGTTCAAGGCAGGAGAGGTCAAAGCCCCCATAAAGTCATTAAAGCATTGTGAATATCTCAAAATCCTTGAGCGGAGTGGAGATACACTGCCATAGCAACATACTGGAGTGAGAGATATGGAAAGAAGTGTAAAATGAGCCTAGTGAAAAGCAGGGGCGCCGTAGGCACAAAAAGAGAGAGCATTGTATCAACATATGCGATCTCTGTGTATTCGACATCTTACCAGAAAATATCCAAAACTGCTGGGACAAGTGCAGAATTCAAGAGGAAACTAGACAAGTGCCTCCACCAAGTGTCAGATAAACCAAGCTGTTATGGATGTGTGAGCCAGCGGGCCACCAGCAGGAACAGCCTGGTTGACCAGGCAAGCACCTGACAACCTGGCCCAGGGCTCATGGAGTAGAAAAACTCGAAACTTACCAAAGCTATATACCCTATCAGGGTATATATATTTGATATACCCTGATAGTATATATCAACTATATATACTCTGTAAGATATATATATCATCCATCCCAGTGGGTAGGATTTATGTAGCATACATCCCAGTGGGCAGGATATATGTATCATCCATCCCAGTGGGTAGGATATATGTAGCATGCATCCCAGTGGGCAGGATATGTGTAGCATACATCCCAGTGGGTAGGATATATGTAGCATACATCCCAGTGGTAGGATATATGTAGCATACATCCCAGTGGGTAGGATATATGTAGCGTACACCCCAGTAGGCAGGATATATGTAGCATACATCCCAGTGGGCAGGATATATGTATCATCCATCCCAGTGGGTAGGATATATGTAGCATACATCCCAGTGGGCAAAATATATGTAGCATACATCCCAGTGGTAGGATATATGTAGCATACATCCCAGTGGGCAAAATATATGTTGCATACATCCCAGTGGTAGGATATATGTAGCATACATCCCAGTGGGTAGGATATATGTAGCATACATCCCAGTGGGTAGGATATATGTAGCATACATCCCAGTGGTAGGATATATGTAGCATACATCCCAGTGGTAGGATATATGTAGCATACATCCCAGTGGGTAGGATATATGTAGCATACATCCCAGTGGGCAAAATATATGTTGCATACATCCCAGTGGTAGGATATATGTAGCATACATCCCAGTGGGTAGGATATATGTAGCATACATCCCAGTGGGTAGGATATATGTAGCATACATCCCAGTGGTAGGATATATGTAGCATACATCCCAGTGGGTAGGATATATGTAGCATACATCCCAGTGGGTAGGATATATGTAGCATACATCCCAGTGGGTAGGATATATGTAGCATACATCCCAGTGGTAGGATATATGTAGCATACATCCCAGTGGTAGGATATATGTAGCATACATCCCAGTGGGCAAAATATATGTTGCATACATCCCAGTGGTAGGATATATGTAGCATACATCCCAGTGGTAGGATATATGTAGCATACATCCCAGTGGGTAGGATATATGTAGCATACATCCCAGTGGTAGGATATATGTAGCATACATCCCAGTGGGTAGGATATATGTAGCATACATCCCAGTGGGTAGGATATATGTAGCATACATCCCAGTGGTAGGATATATGTAGCATACATCCCAGTGGGTAGGATATATGTAGCATACATCCCAGTGGGCAAAATATATGTTGCATACATCCCAGTGGTAGGATATATGTAGCATACATCCCAGTGGTAGGATATATGTAGCATACATCCCAGTGGGTAGGATATATGTAGCATACATCCCAGTGGGTAGGATATATGTAGCATACATCCCAGTGGTAGGATATATGTAGCATACATCCCAGTGGGTAGGATATATGTAGCATACATCCCAGTGGGTAGGATATATGTAGCATACATCCCAGTGGGTAGGATATATGTAGCATACATCCCAGTGGTAGGATATATGTAGCATACATCCCAGTGGTAGGATATATGTAGCATACATCCCAGTGGTAGGATATATGTAGCATACATCCCAGTGGGCAAAATATATGTTGCATACATCCCAGTGGTAGGATATATGTAGCATACATCCCAGTGGTAGGATATATGTAGCATACATCCCAGTGGGTAGGATATATGTAGCATACATCCCAGTGGTAGGATATATGTAGCATACATCCCAGTGGGTAGGATATATGTAGCATACATCCCAGTGGGTAGGATATATGTAGCATACGTCCCAGTGGTAGGATATATGTAGCATACATCCCAGTGGGTAGGATATATGTAGCATACATCCCAGTGGGCAAAATATATGTTGCATACATCCCAGTGGTAGGATATATGTAGCATACATCCCAGTGGTAGGATATATGTAGCATACATCCCAGTGGGTAGGATATATGTAGCATACATCCCAGTGGGTAGGATATATGTAGCATACATCCCAGTGGTAGGATATATGTAGCATACATCCCAGTGGGTAGGATATATGTAGCATACATCCCAGTGGGTAGGATATATGTAGCATACATCCCAGTGGGTAGGATATATGTAGCATACATCCCAGTGGTAGGATATATGTAGCATACATCCCAGTGGTAGGATATATGTAGCATACATCCCAGTGGTAGGATATATGTAGCATACATCCCAGTGGTAGGATATATGTAGCATACATCCCAGTGGTAGGATATATGTAGCATACATCCCAGTGGTAGGATATATGTAGCATACATCCCAGTGGGTAGGATATATGTAGCATACATCCCAGTGGTAGGATATATGTAGCATACATCCCAGTGGGTAGGATATATGTAGCATACATCCCAGTGGGTAGGATATATGTAGCATACATCCCAGTGGTAGGATATATGTAGCATACATCCCAGTGGGTAGGATATATGTAGCATACATCCCAGTGGTAGGATATATGTAGCATACATCCCAGTGGGTAGGATATATGTAGCATACATCCCAGTGGTAGGATATATGTAGCATACATCCCAGTGGGTAGGATATATGTAGCATACATCCCAGTGGTAGGATATATGTAGCATACATCCCAGTGGGTAGGATATATGTAGCATACATCCCAGTGGTAGGATATATGTAGCATACATCCCAGTGGGTAGGATATATGTAGCATACATCCCAGTGGTAGGATATATGTAGCATACATCCCAGTGGGTAGGATATATGTAGCATACATCCCAGTGGTAGGATATATGTAGCATACATCCCAGTGGGTAGGATATATGTAGCATACATCCCAGTGGTAGGATATATGTAGCATACATCCCAGTGGGTAGGATATATGTAGCATACATCCCAGTGGTAGGATATATGTAGCATACATCCCAGTGGGTAGGATATATGTAGCATACATCCCAGTGGTAGGATATATGTAGCATACATCCCAGTGGGTAGGATATATGTAGCATACATCCCAGTGGTAGGATATATGTAGCATACATCCCAGTGGTAGGATATATGTAGCATACATCCCAGTGGGTAGGATATATGTAGCATACATCCCAGTGGTAGGATATATGTAGCATACATCCCAGTGGTAGGATATATGTAGCATACATCCCAGTGGGTAGGATATATGTAGCATACATCCCAGTGGTAGGATATATGTAGCATACATCCCAGTGGGTAGGATATATGTAGCATACATCCCAGTGGTAGGATATATGTAGCATACATCCCAGTGGTAGGATATATGTAGCATACATCCCAGTGGTAGGATATATGTAGCATACATCCCAGTGGTAGGATATATGTAGCATACATCCCAGTGGTAGGATATATGTAGCATACATCCCAGTGGGTAGGATATATGTAGCATACATCCCAGTGGTAGGATATATGTAGCATACATCCCAGTGGGTAGGATATATGTAGCATACATCCCAGTGGGTAGGATATATGTAGCATACATCCCAGTGGTAGGATATATGTAGCATACATCCCAGTGGGTAGGATATATGTAGCATACATCCCAGTGGTAGGATATATGTAGCATACATCCCGGTGGGTAGGATATATGTAGCATACATCCCAGTGGTAGGATATATGTAGCATACATCCCAGTGGGTAGGATATATGTAGCATACATCCCAGTGGTAGGATATATGTAGCATACATCCCAGTGGGTAGGATATATGTAGCATACATCCCAGTGGTAGGATATATGTAGCATACATCCCAGTGGGTAGGATATATGTAGCATACATCCCAGTGGTAGGATATATGTAGCATACATCCCAGTGGGTAGGATATATGTAGCATACATCCCAGTGGTAGGATATATGTAGCATACATCCCAGTGGGTAGGATATATGTAGCATACATCCCAGTGGTAGGATATATGTAGCATACATCCCAGTGGTAGGATATATGTAGCATACATCCCAGTGGGTAGGATATATGTAGCATACATCCCAGTGGGTAGGATATATGTAGCATACATCCCAGTGGGTAGGATATATGTAGCATACATCCCAGTGGGTAGGATATATGTAGCATACATCCCAGTGGGTAGGATATATGTAGCATACATCCCAGTGGGTAGGATATATTGTGTAGTATCCAATCTAGCGGGTAGGATATTTTTGTGGCGTCCGATGCCATTAACATTCTTGCCTGTGTCTTCTGATCCAAGCATGTGATGTGTAGTCTTCCACCGGGAGAGTGTAGTCTTCCACCGGGAGAGTGTAGTCTTCCACCGGGAGAGTGTAGTCTTCCACCGGGAGAGTGTAGTCTTCCACCGGGAGAGTGTAGTCTTCCACCGGGAGAGTGTAGTCTGCCACCAGGGGAGTGTAGTCTGCCACCAGGAGAGTGTAGTCTGCCACCAGGGGAGTGTAGTCTGCCACCAGGAGAGTGTAGTCTGCCACCAGGAGAGTGTAGTCTGCCACCAGGGGAGTGTAGTCTGCCACCAGGGGAGTGTAGTCTGCCACCAGGGGAGTGTAGTCTGCCACCAGGGGAGTGTAGTCTGCCACCAGGCCACCAGAGTGTAGTCTGCCACCAGGGGAGTGTAGTCTGCCACCAGGGGAGTGTAGTCTGCCACCAGGGGAGTGTAGTCTGCCACCAGGAGAGTGTAGTCTGCCACCAGGGGAGTGTAGTCTGCCACCAGGGGAGTGTAGTCTGCCACCAGGGGAGTGTAGTCTGCCACCAGGGGAGTGTAGTCTGCCACCAGGGGAGTGTAGTCTGCCACCAGGAGAGTGTAGTCTGCCACCAGGGGAGTGTAGTCTGCCACCAGGGGAGTGTAGTCTGCCACCAGGGGAGTGTAGTCTGCCACCAGGAGAGTGTAGTCTGCCACCAGGAGAGTGTAGTCTGCCACCAGGGGAGTGTAGTCTGCCACCAGGAGAGTGTAGTCTGCCACCAGGGGAGTGTAGTCTGCCACCAGGGGAGTGTAGTCTGCCACCAGGAGAGTGTAGTCTGCCACCAGGGGAGTGTAGTCTGCCACCAGGGGAGTGTAGTCTGCCACCAGGGGAGTGTAGTCTGCCACCAGGAGAGTGTAGTCTGCCACCAGGAGAGTGTAGTCTGCCACCAGGGGAGTGTAGTCTGCCACCAGGGGAGTGTAGTCTGCCACCAGGAGAGTGTAGTCTGCCACCAGGGGAGTGTAGTCTGCCACCAGGGGAGTGTAGTCTGCCACCAGGGGAGTGTAGTCTGCCACCAGGAGAGTGTAGTCTGCCACCAGGAGAGTGTAGTCTGCCACCAGGGAGTGTAGTCTGCCACCAGGAGAGTGTAGTCTGCCACCAGGGGAGTGTAGTCTGCCACCAGGGGAGTGTAGTCTGCCACCAGGGGAGTGTAGTCTGCCACCAGGGGAGTGTAGTCTGCCACCAGGGGAGTGTAGTCTGCCATCAGGAGAGTGTAGTCTGCCACCAGGGGAGTGTAGTCTGCCACCAGGAGAGTGTAGTCTGCCACCAGGGGAGTGTAGTCTGCCATCAGGAGAGTGTAGTCTGCCACCAGGGGAGTGTAGTCTGCCACCAGGGGAGTGTAGTCTGCCACCAGGGGAGTGTAGTCTGCCACCAGGGGAGTGTAGTCTGCCACCAGGGGAGTGTAGTCTGCCATCAGGAGAGTGTAGTCTGCCACCAGGGGAGTGTAGTCTGCCACCAGGGGAGTGTAGTCTGCCACCAGGAGAGTGTAGTCTGCCACCAGGAGAGTGTAAACCATAGATAGTGGTGAACTCTGAGTCTCAGCAGGAAAGTCACCATAGATAACAGTGACTACATAACGTGCCAAGTACGGACGTAATATGATACTCTCAACTCCGTTGCCTAATGATCAAGCTCAGTTTTCCTACGGGAATGTTCGTCTTGACATATTGCAAAAAAAATGGTTGATGTTGTTACACGAATGTTGCAGATCCGCGTGACACATGACCGTGCAGTTCTGCTGACTCGTCTTGGTCAGCGGAATATAGCTAAGTTTGGCGGATATTTAGGATTATTTGGGGGATATTTAGAATTTTGCCAAATGGCCAGGCGCTGTATAATCCTACGGGTTTAGCGCTCTCCCATGATTATAATAATTGCCAAATGGTTGGAAAGCGTGGTTGACCAGGCAAGCACCAGACGAGCCTGGCCCATGGTCGGGCTCTGAGAGTAGACACACACTCGAAACTCATCAAAGGCTGGCAATTTTTTTTTATTTTTAAGTTGTGTAATGCACAAATAACCCGCACATAGGAAAAAGAAACTTACTACGACGTTTCGGTCCGACTAGTTAATGGTCCAAGTCGGACTGAAACGTCGCCACAATTCTTTTCCTTATGTGGGGGGTTATTTGTATATTCCATTCATGGTATTGTGTCCTTTTTGTTCTCAAGAATTGTATAATTTTTAACCACGGAGAAGCGCTAAACACGTAGGAGCCGTACAGCACCCCCCCATCCCCTTGATACAAGGATGGGCAGGACAGCTCCGAGTCCTTGCCTCAAGGGTCCTTCTGAAGGGACAAAGAGTGATGGTAAACCAGAGAATAACAGTTCTACAAGGTCCTCCCGCCACACCTTCACTTTGTTTTTCTCGTAACAAAGTCTGAAACACAAACCATAACTTTGTGTTGTTGTTTTGCGAAAGAAATAAAACATATATAATCTGCCATTATAGAAACAAGTGACTGGTAAAGTTTGGTATCTTTATTGTGGAAATTTTTCCCCATACAGTGGCTTCATCAGTCCAGTGCAAAGATAAATGGTGAGGATCAGGAGTAGTTTGAGGAAATTAGTCCCTCAGCCTGGAGTCGATGTAATAAGTTCATCAACCTTGATACGAATACACCATATGGTAGATATAATGTTTGTCAGGAAACAGGACAAGTGTTTCCTGACGCGGGTCTTAGTCATATGATGACCCACAGCTGGAGCTTTTGGTCTGACCGAGAACTTCCGCTGGCTTATCGGTCCACCTCTTGAAAAATTATGGTTATGATTATAACCATTATTGAATTATTACAGCATAGGTGCTTATATGCTGCAGATAGGTGAGATGAAGCAGTCGAAGACACATGTGCAACACGCAAATGTTGCACATGTGTCTTTATCAACTTGTCGGTTCTCTAAACCATTTATCTACGTGACTGGTGAGAGCATCCAGCTTACTAGCAGAGTTCCTGGTTCGACTTCCTGAGCACGTTTCTTACAGCAAACACGAAAGTGAATCCAAAGTAAAGTCCACAATTTATAAGAAATCCAAAATATGCTAAATCTCTTGACAGGTCTAGGATGGGGCCGCGAGGATCAACGACCCCCTCCCTTAGCTGTACAAACTACAGCATAATTTTAAGACTTAACTGTATTTACCCAGGGTACAGCACGAGGTTCAGCAGTGTGACTTGAAGTCCATTGTGTGGGCGACACGTCGGTGATGAAGGATTCCACATAGTTGCAATTGTCCTTACCAGGTGTCGGTATTTCGTACCTTTACTACCTCATTCTGCTTAATAAACATTTGTGGGATGTAAGTGTGTACATCATTAATGTAGAATATACAACGTGTAAACATACAAGGTGTACGATAGGATGTTTCCGAGACCGTTTCTTCAGACGGTCTCTTAAAATGTCCTGGAACATTTTTGAAACCGTTTTTCTAATCGGTCTCCAAAATGACCCATGAAATTCCTGAGACACTTTTTTCAGCTGGACTCTTTGGTATTGTGAGGCATTGTGATGATGGTGAGGGGCTCTTGATAGAAGGGACGACGGATCTTTCCCTTCCTTGGATGGATGAAGTCATCAGACCATACCACGGGCGGGGATTGAACTCGTGTTGAGTGAATCGACAAACTCCAGGCCAGCGCGTAAGCCACTGGGCCAGCTGGCTACAATAACATTCATCCAGCTAGCTATATTTATACACCATGAAGATGTTAGAACAGGTTCCCCCACTGTGACCACAAATGAAGGATTTTACAGATGAGTCTCCCGCCAGCGTGGCCGTGACGAACTCTAGCTCTAGTCCCCTCAAAGCCGTCATCATGACGGCTTTGAGGGGACAGTGGGGGAACCTGTTCTAACCTCTTTATGGTGTATAAATATACCTAGTTGGATGAATGTTACTGTAGCCAGCTGGCCCAGTGGCTTACTCGCTGGCCTGGAGTTTGTCGATTCACTCAACACGAGTTCAATCCCCGCCCGTGGTATGGTCTGATGACTTCATCATTCCACGGGTGCTGTATGATCCCCCTACGTATTTAGCGCTTTCCCCTGATAATATGCGGTGATTCTCGTATTTATCAAAACCGGTTGATTAATTACTGTTGCCCAGCACTAGTAAGTTATTGGTTGTTTACACCAGGGTGTGCCAGATCAACAAGGCTGTGATAGTTATGTGGGCCGGCGGGCCGCCAGCAGCAACAGCCTGGTCGACCAGACATGGGAGGCCCGACTCACAGGCCGAGCCGCGGGAGTAGGAAAAAAGGTCACAGAGCCACGTCAGGAGACGTCTCCCTATTTCCTGACGAACAAATAGTCCCTGAGTCAGTGTCAACATGTGGTAGCCGCTGAACACGTTCCTGCGTGCGTTGTGTGACTACCGGTGACCCTGACCCTAGTGGGTTAAGCACTTGGTTTTCATTATAATAATATACATTACCTATAGTAGATTTCGGGGATCATCGCCCCCTCCCCTTACTGCGGCCCGGTTCCAGATCAGGCCTGGTGGATGGCCTGATCATTCAAGCTGTTGGTGTTTGCGGCACGCAGTCTAACCAGGCACCAGGAACTCCTTGGACATATAAAGGAGCAACTGTGGGCAGATTAACCACGTTGTGATGCATATGTGGGGCAGCGGGCCTCCAGCAGCAACAGCCTAGTTGACCAGGCAAACACCAGACGAGCCTGGCCCATGGCCGGGCTCAGAGAGCAGATAAACTCTCGAAACTCTTCAAACGTATCAAAGGTATTATGTGTTGGCGCTCTGAAAGAGGACTGAGGTTTTAAAAAAATATATTTTGATAAAGGCTTGAGTAATTTTTTTTTATCTGGGTTTAAAGACTGTGTATATTATGAATGAATGTATGTGGGGTGAATGGTTTAGAAAACCGACAAGTTGAAGAATTGAGACACTTATGCAACACATGGAAATCTTTATTGAAGAAACGTTTCGCCACACAGTGGCTTCATCAGTCCAATACAAAGTAGAAATGGGTTAGGAGAGGAGAAGTTTGAGGTAATCAGTCCCTCAACCTGGAATCGATGGGTTCAGTCCATCACTCTTACAGGAAAATTTTTTTTCCTACAAGAGTGATGGACTGAACACATCGATTCCAGGTTGAGGGACTGATTACCTCAAACTTCTGAATGTATGTGATAACTTTCGGTCCTCCCAGCACCTGCTGCCACATTCCGCATGATGCAACCCAGCCAGCGACCTCGTCTGGTGCACAGAATACAAGTTCCTAAGTCACTAAAGGGCCACGTCATTTTCCCTATTTTCTAATATGCAATTTTTCACCTGTAATCTACCTTGTCCATAATTACTATCGCGTTTGTTTTGTCTACTTTCGTAAGGTGAAGTCCAGGATCTTTCCTGGACCAACACAGTTGTCCTCAAGAATTTGTTAAGTCATACCATGAATTAAGGAAAGATCTAGACTTCACTTTACGAAAGCGGACAGAGCAAATGCGATAGCAATTTTGGTAAAGGTAGATTATAGGTGGAAAATAAACATGATATTAGACAGGTAAACTCCCTCGCCTCCTAAAGTCAGCGACCTTGCCTTGTGCATGGAATATTAGTTGGTCATTCAGGAGAGGCAGCGACCTCGGACACACAATATTAGCCAAGTCACAACCAACACATTAGTATGCTTCCTGGACCCTCATTCCCGCTACTCAGCATGGGTAAACTCAAGTATCCAGGTATAGAACTGCTGTTGTACTTTACACGCTGTTACTGCTTTTATTGTCAAAAGTTTACCCACCGTGGAATATCAGTAAAGTGTATCGAAGTTACATTATCAGTCGAGTATGTATTAAGAGGTTAAGTCGAAGGTAGGGCCGATGTAGGGAATTGGAGTAACTGGAGCTCCGCCAAGAGTCAGCTGCCACGATTTTAGGCTGTGTCAAAGCTGGTTTTGTCTTCATTTGCTCTCACTTGTGAGGAGACTACCCGCTCCAGCAATGCTTTATTTGGAAGTTGGAGACTACCCGCTCCAACGATGCTTTATTTGGAAGTTGGAGACTACCCGCTCCAACGATGCTTTATTTGGAAGTTGGAGACTACCCGCTCCAACGATGCTTTATTTGGAAGTTGGAGACTACCCGCTCCAACGATGCTTTATTTGGAAGTTGGAGACTACCCGCTCCAACGATGCTTTATTTGGAAGTTGGAGACTACCCGCTCCAACGATGCTTTATTTGGAAGTTGGAGACTACCCGCTCCAACGATGCTTTATTTGGAAGTTGGAGACTACCCGCTCCAACGATGCTTTATTTGGAAGTTGGAGACTACTCACTCCAGCGATGCTTTATTTGGAAGTTGGAGACTGCTCACTCCAACGATGCTTTATTTGGAAGTTGGAGACTACCCGCTCCAGCAATGCTTTATTTGGAAGTTGGAGACTACTCACTCCAACGATGCTTTATTTGGAAGTTGGAGACTACTCACTCCAACGATGCTTTATTTGGAAGTTGGAGACTACCCGCTCCAGCAATGCTTTATTTGGAAGTTGGAGACTACCCGCTCCAGCAATGCTTTATTTGGAAGTTGGAGACTGCTCACTCCAACAATGCTTTATTTGGAAGTTGGAGACTACTCACTCCAACAATGCTTTATTTGGAAGTTGGAGACTACCCGCTCCAACGATGCTTTATTTGGAAGTTGGAGACTACCCGCTCCAGCGATGCTTTATTTGGAAGTTGGAGACTGCTCACTCCAACGATGCTTTATTTGGAAGTTGGAGACTACCCACTCCAGCAGTGCTTTATTTGGAAGTTGGAGACTACTCACTCCAGCAGTGCTTTATTTGGAAGTTGGAGACTACCCACTCCAGCAGTGCTTTATTTGGAAGTTGGAGACTACTCACTCCAGCAGTGCTTTATTTGGAAGTTGGAGACTGCTCACTCCAACAATGCTTTATTTGGAAGTTGGAGACTACTCACTCCAACAATGCTTTATTTGGAAGTTGGAGACTACTCACTCCAACGATGCTTTATTTGGAAGTTGGAGACTACCCGCTCCAGCGATGCTTTATTTGGAAGTTGGAGACTACCCGCTCCAGCGATGCTTTATTTGGAAGTTGGAGACTACCCACTCCAGCAGTGCTTTATTTGGAAGTTGGAGACTACCCACTCCAGCAGTGCTTTATTTGGAAGTTGGAGACTACCCACTCCAGCAGTGCTTTATTTGGAAGTTGGAGACTATCCGCTCCAGCGATCGTTTATATTTGAGAGGTAGAAACGAACTGTACTACGTACTCACCAGGTGCCTGTCAATCCCAAAACTTACCTACTTTCCGAGATGCTCCCCAGCCTTCAGCAGTCCGAAACTCAAGGAATATGACTCCTTAAGACCATGCTAGAGAGTGTATTGAATCTTTCCATTGAAAATGGACAGTGGTTGCAAGCCTCACTTCCGGTCAGGCTTTGGGGGCTGGGAGTACGCAGATCCTACCAGATTGCCCTACCAGCTTTCCTATCCTCTTCCATAGCATCAAACGAGTTAATAAGACATTATATATATATATATATATATATATATATATATATATATATATATATATGTGTGTGTGTGTGTCGTGCCGAATAGGCAGAACTTGCGATCTTGGCTTAAATAGCAACGCTCATCTTGCCATATAGGACAAGTGAAAATTTGTGTATGCAATAATTTCGCCAAAATCATTCTGAACCTAACGAAAAAAATATATTTCACTGTGTTTGTTTAGTATTAAATTATTGTAAACAAATCTAAAATATATTTAGTTGGGTTAGGCTAAAATAAATTGCTCTTGTTATAATAAGGTTAGGTAAGTTTTCTAAGTTCCTTTTGGTGCAAAATTATAAATTTTTACATCAACATTAATGAAAAAAATATATCTTTAAACGTATAAGAGAAAATTTTAGAAAGGACTTAATTTTAAATGAGTTCTTGCTAATTGGCCAGTTTTACATATTCGGCACGATATATATATATATATATATATATATATATATATATATATATATATATATATATATATATATATATATATATATATATATATATATATATATAATGTGCCGAATAGGCAGAACTTGCGATCTTGGCTTAAATAGCAACGCTCATCTTGCCATATAGGACAAGCGAAAATTTGTGTATGCAATAATTTCGCCAAAATCATTCTGAACCTAACGAAAAAAATATATTTGATTGTGTTTGTTTAGTGCTAAATTATTGTAAACGTATTTAAAATATATTTAATTGGGTTAGGCTAAAATAAATTGCGCTTGTTATAATAAGGTTAGGTAAGTTTTCTAAGATCCCTTAGGTGCAAAATTAAATTTTTTTTATATTAACATTCATGAAAAAAATATATCTTTAAACGTATAAGAGAAAATTTTAGAAAGGACTCAATTTTAAATGAGTTCTTGCTAATTGACCAGTTTTACATATTCGGCACGACATATATATATATATATATATATATATATATATATATATATATATATATATATATATATATATATATATATATATATATATATATATATATTTAAAACACTGCAACTAGCCGAGAACCCACGTCGTTTTGGCCCCCCTCTTGGTGAGCGAAAATCACATGACGCTCTAACCCGCCTAGTTCTGCTGGGTGCGTGATTCTTGTAGGATTTGGTGGTCCTATGGGTTAGTCACGTGATTTTAGCTCACCAAGAGGCGGGCCAAAACGACGTGAGTTCGAGTCCCCGGCTAGTCGCAGTGTTGTTATTGATTAAATAACACTCTTCCGTTGTTACAATAATATATATGTCGTGCCGAATAGGTAAAACTTGCTATTTTTGGCTTAAATAGCAACGCTTTTCTTGCCGAATAAGGCAAGTGAAAATTTGTGTATTCAATAATTTCACAAAAAATCATTCTGAACCTAACGAAAAAAATATATTTTATTGTGTTTTGTTTATTATTAAATTATTGCAAACTTATCTAAAATTAAATTGCGCTTGTTATAATAAGGTTAGGTGGTGTAAAAAAATTTAATGTTGTACCAAAAGAACCTTAGAAAACTTGCGCTTGTTATAATAAGGTTAGGTAAGTTTTCTAAGGTTCTTTTGGTACAAAGTTATTAATTTTTACACCTAACCCTATTATAACAAGCGCAATTTAATTTAGCCTAATCCAACTAAATGTATTTTAGATAAGTTCACAATAATTTAATAATAAACACAATAAAATATATTTTTTTTTGTTAGGTTCAGAATAATTTTTGCAGACACTAATTTTCGCTTGCCTTATTCGGCAAGAATAGCGTTGCTATTTAAGCCAAAATCGCAAGTTTTACTTATTACACACACACACACACACACACACACACACACACACACACACACACACACACACACACACACACACACACACACACACACACACACACACACACACACATCTCAGCAACTTTTTACGGGAGTTAGTGTACAACTTAGGCTGCCCTAATTGGAAGAGAGGTGTGGTACCGACCACCAGTGGCCACCATTAGCTGGGTTGATGTCACTTGAGCCTGAGCTGTGGTACTGACATCAACCAGTGACCACTACTGGCTGGGTCTCGTGCTAGTGACGTTATACAGTTTCCGGCAATATTCTCAGTGTTCTCCAGGCCCTCCCATACCAGTTCTCGTAACTGACTGGCCCTACATGGATTTGTGAGCAATTTCTTCCGGTGTGGGAGTAGTTCACCGGTCGATATTAATGTTGTGCTGGGGAGGGGGGATATTCTCGTACAAGGTTTAGAGCTTCCTATTGATAATAATAATAATAATAATAATAATAATAATAATAATATTTTCGTACATTAAATGCTCGTGTGAATTCAGAAAGATTTTTTGTGTATATGTATAGATTATTTACGTTTAGGATATTAAATTCTTCCCATATATCGTATGATGTGAGCACTGTACGAGAGCTGTATGTGCTTCATATGTTACTGGCGTTTGGCTTCTTGACTTGATTATACCTGCTCTTGAGGTTGTGTATAAAGTTGCATCTGGTGTCCAGTGTGTGTGTAACTTGACACCCTGGACATGGGTGTAGCTGTTTTGATTGAGAGTCACCTTTAGCGAGCAGTCCAGAAGTGTTGGTCAGACTATAATGAACCAGCTCAGAGGATAATCTCAGGGTTACTCATCCTTGTGTGGCTCCCACACACCCAGGAAGACCACCTTAATCCACACCCTTCATCCAGGAAGACCACCTTACTTCAGTCTTAATCCACACCCCTCATCCAGGAAGACCACCTACTGTCTTAATCTCTTAGTCTTGTCTGCTGGGTCCTCGTGCGGGTCTTGTCTGCTGGGTCCTCGTGCGGGTCTTGTCTGCTGGGTCCTCGTGTGGGTCTTGTCTGCTGGGTCCTCGTGCGGGTCTTGTCTGCTGGGTCCTCGTGTGGGTCTTGTCTGCTGGGTCCTCGTGCGGGTCTTGTCTGCTGGGTCCTCGTGCGGGTCTTGTCTGCTTGGTCGTCGTGCGGGTCTTGTCTGCTGGGTCGTCGTGCGGGTCTTGTCTGCTGGGTCCTCGTGCGGATCTTGTGTGCTGGGTCCTCGTGCGGGTCTTGTCTGCTGGATCCTCGTGCGGGTCTTGTCTGCTGGGTCCTCGTGCGGGTCTTGTCTGCTGGGTCCTCGTGCGGGTCTTGTCTGCTGGGTCCTCGTGCGGGTCTTGTCTGCTGGGTCCTCGTGCGGGTCTTGTCTGCTGGGTCCTCGTGCGGGTCTTGTCTGCTGGGTCCTCGTGCGGGTCTTGTCTGCTGGGTCCTCGTGCGGGTCTTGTCTGCTGGGTCCTCGTGCGGGTCTTGTCTGCTGGGTCCTCGTGCGGGTCTTGTCTGCTGGGTCCTCGTGCGGGTCTTGTCTGCTGGGTCGTCGTGCGGGTCTTGTCTGCTGGGTCGTCGTGCGGGTCTTGTCTGCTGGGTCGTCGTGCGGGTCTTGTCTGCTGGGTCCTCGTGCGGGTGTTGTCTTCTGGGTCCTCGTGCGGGTCTTGTCTGCTGGGTCCTCGTGCGGGTCTTGTCTGCTGGGTCCTCGTGCGGGTCTTGTCTGCTGGGTCCTCGTGCGGGTCTTGTCTGCTGGGTCCTCGTGCGGGTCTTGTCTGCTGGGTCCTCGTGCGGGTCTTGTCTGCTGGGTCCTCGTGCGGGTCTTGTCTGCTGGGTCCTCGTGCGGGTCTATTCTGTCTAAAGAAACTAGCCCCCATATTTATTAGGCCTTTTTTTAAATATTTACAAACGCAGAGAAGATTCACACGTTTGGCTGTTGTTACCTTGGCTGTTGTTACGCTGGCTGTTGTTACCTTGGCTGTTGTTACCTTGGCTGTTGTTACCTTGGCTGTTGTTACCTTGGCTGTTGTTACCTTGGCTGTTGTTACCTTGGCTGTTGTTACCTTGGCTGTTGTTACCTTGGCTGTTGTTCCCTTGGCTGTTTTTACCTTGGCTGTTGTTCCCTTGGCTGTTGTTACCTTGGCTGTTGTTACCTTGGCTGTTGTTCCCTTGGCTGTTGTTACCTTGACTGTTGTTACCTTGGCTGTTGTTACCTTGGCTGTTGTTACCTTGGCTATTGTTACGCTGGCTGTTGTTACCTTGGCTGTTGTTACCTTGGCTGTTGTTACCTTGGCTTTTGTCACCCTGGCTGTTGTCACCCTGGCTGTTGTTACCTTGGCTGTTGTTACGCTGGCTGTTGTTACGCTGGCTGTTGTTACTCTGGTTTTTGCCCAGGCTGTTACAGGCTGTTACCCTGGTTGTTGTTACCCTGCCTGTTACCCTGCCTGTTACCCAGGCTGTTGTTACCCTGCCTGTTACCCAGGCTGTTATTACCGTGGCTGCTGTTATCCAGGCTGTTACTCTGGTTGTTGTTTCTCTGGTTGTTACCCCAGGCTGTTGTTACCCCAGGCTGTTGTTACCGTGGCTGCTGTTATCCAGGCTGTTGTTACCCTGGTTGTTGTTACTCTGGTTGTTGTTACCCTGGCTGTTGTTGCCCTGGCTGTTGTTGCCCTGGCTGCTGTTATCCAGGCTGTTGTTACTCTGGTTGTTGTTACCCTGGCTGTTGTTGCCCTGGCTGTTGTTGCCCTGGCTGCTGTTATCCAGGCTGTTGTTACTCTGGTTGTTGTTACTCTGGCTGTTGTTACTCTGGCTGTTGTTACTCTGGTTGTTGTTACTCTGGTTGTTGTTACTCTGGCTGTTGTTACTCTGGCTGTTGTTACTCTGGCTGTTGTTACTCTGGCTGTTGTTACTCTGGTTGTTGTTACTCTGGTTGTTACTCTGGTTGTTGTTACTCTGGTTGTTGTTACTCTGGTTGTTGTTACTCTGGTTGTTGTTACTCTGGTTGTTGTTACTCTGGTTGTTGTTACTCTGGTTGTTGTTACTCTGGTTGTTGTTACTCTGGCTGTTGTTACTCTTGCTGTTGTTACTCTGGCTTTTGTTACTCTGGTTGTTGTTACTCTGGCTGTTGTTACTCTGGCTGTTGTTACTCTGGCTGTTGTTACTCTGGCTGTTGTTACTCTGGCTGTTGTTACTCTGGTTGTTGTTACTCTGGTTGTTGTTACTCTGGTTGTTACTCTGGTTGTTGTTACTCTGGTTGTTGTTACTCTGGTTGTTGTTACTCTGGTTGTTGTTACTCTGGCTGTTGTTACTCTGGTTGTTACTCTGGTTGTTGTTACTCTGGTTGTTGTTACTCTGGTTGTTGTTACTCTGGCTGTTGTTACTCTGGCTGTTGTTACTCTGGTTGTTGTTACTCTGGTTGTTGTTACTCTGGTTGTTGTTACTCTGGTTGTTGTTACTCTGGCTGTTGTTACTCTGGCTGTTGTTACTCTGGTTGTTGTTACTCTGGTTGTTGTTACTCTGGTTGTTGTTACTCTGGTTGTTGTTACTCTGGTTGTTGTTACTCTGGTTGTTGTTACTCTGGTTGTTGTTACTCTGGTTGTTGTTACTCTGGTTGTTGTTACTCTGGTTGTTGTTACTCTGGCTGTTGTTACTCTGGTTGTTGTTACTCTGGTTGTTGTTACTCTGGTTGTTGTTACTCTGGTTGTTGTTACTCTGTTGTTACTCTGGTTGTTGTTACTCTGGTTGTTGTTACTCTGGCTGTTGTTACTCTGGCTGTTGTTACTCTGGTTGTTGTTACTCTAGTTGTTG
>NC_091313.1:19191595-19324698 GCF_038502225.1 Cherax quadricarinatus
TGGGTTCTTGTTGTGGTGGGTTCTTTTTGTGATGGGTTCATGTTGTGGTGGGTTCTTGTGGTGGTGGGTTCTTGTGGTGGTGGGTTCTTGTTGTGGTGGGTTCTTGTGATGGGTTCTTGTTGTGGTGGGTTCTTGTGATGGGTTCTTGTTGTGGTGGGTTCTTTTTGTGATGGGTTCTTGTTGTGATAGGTTCATGTTGTGGTGGGTTCTTGTGGTGGTGGGTTCTTGTTGTGATGGGTTCTTGTTGTGGTAGGTTCTTGTTGTGATAGGTTCTTGTTGTGGTGGGTTCTTGTTGTGGTGGGTTCTTGTTGTGATGGGTTCTTGTTGTGGTGGGTTCTTGTTGTGATAGGTTCTTGTTGTGGTGGGTTCTTGTTGTGGTGGGTTCTTGTTGTGATGGGTTCTTGTTGTGGTGGGTTTTTGTTGTGGTTGGTTCTTGTGATGGGTTCTTGTTGTGGTGGGTTCTTGTGGTGGGTTCTTTTTGTGGTGGGTTCTTGTTGTGGTGGGTTCTTGTTGTGATGGGTTCTTGTGGTGTTGGGTTCTTTTTGTGATGGGTTCTTGTTGTGATGGGTTCTTGTTGTGATGGGTTGTTGTGGTGGGTTCTTGTTGTGGTGGTGGGTTCTTGTTGTGATGGGTTCTTGTTGTAGTGGTTTCTTGTTGTGATGGGTTCTTGTTGTGGTGGTGGGTTCTTGTTGTGATGGGTTCTTGTTGTATTGGGTTCTTGTTGTGGTGGGGTCTTGTGATGGGTTCTTGTTGTGATGGGTTCTTGTTGTGGTGGGTTCTTGTGATGGGTTCTTGTGGTGGGTTCTTGTGATGAGTTCTTGTTGTAGTGGGTTCTTGTGGTGGTGGGTTCTTGTTGTGGTGGGTTCTTGTTGTTGTGGTGGGTTCTTGTGGTGGTGGGTTCTTGTGATTGGTTCTTGTTGTGGTGGGTTCTTGTTGTGGTGGGTTCTTGTTGTGGTGGTGGGTTCTTGTTGTGGTGGTGGGTTCTTGTGGTGGGTTCTTGTGATGGGTTCTTGTGGTGGGCTCGTGTTGTGGTTGGTTCTTGTTGTGATGGGTTCTTGTTGTGGTGGTTTCTTGTTGTGGTGGGTTCTTGTTGTGGTGGGTTCTTGTTGTGGTGGGTTCTTGTTGTGATGGGTTCTTGATATGGGTTCTTGTAGTGGGTTCTTGTGGTGGTGGGTTCTTATTGTGATGGGTTCTTGTGGTGGTGGGTTCTTATTGTGATGGGTTCTTGTGGTGGTGGGTTCTTGTTGTGGTGGTGGGTTCTTGTTGTGATGGGTTCTTGTTGTGGTGGTGGGTTCTTGTGATGGGTTCTTGTTGTGGTGGTGGGTTCTTGTTGTGATGGGTTCTTGTTGTGGTGGTGGTTTCTTGTTGTGATGGGTTCTTGTTGTGGTGGTGGGTTCTTGTTGTGATGGGTTGTGGTGGTGGGTTCTTGTTGTGATGGGTTCTTGTTGTGGTGGGTTCTTGTTGTGATGGGTTCTTTTTGTTGTGGGTTCTTGTTGTGATGGGTTCTTGTTGTGGTGGGTTCTTGTGATGGGTTCTTGTGGTGGTGGGTTCTTGTTGTGATGAGTTCTTGTTGTGATGGGTTCTTGTGGTGGGTTCTTGTGATGGGTTCTTGTTGTGGTGGGTTCTTGTGGGTTCTTGTTGTGGTGGGTTCTTGTGGGTTCTTGTTGTGATGGGTTCTTGTTGTGGTGGTGGGTTCTTGTTGTGATGGGTTCGTGTTGTGATGGATTCTTGTTGTGGTGGTGGGTTCTTGTTGTGGTGGGTTCTTGTTGTGGTGGGTTCTTGTTGTGGTGGGTTCTTGTTGTGGTGGGTTCTTGTGGTGGGTTCTTGTTGTGGTGGGTTCTTGTTGTGATGGGTTCTTGTTGTGATGGGTTCTTTTTGTGGTGGGTTCTTGTTGTGGTGGGTTCTTGTTGTGGTGGGTTCTTGTTGTGATGGGTTCTTGTTGTGGTGGGTTCTTGTGGTGGGTTCTTGTTGTGATGGGTTCTTTTTGTGGTGGGTTCTTGTTGTGATGGGTTCTTGTTGTGGTGGGTTCTTGTGGTGGGTTATTGTTGTGGTGGGTTCTTGTTGTAATGGGTTCTTGTTGTGGTGGGTTATTGTTGTGGTGGGTTCTTGTTGTGGTGGGTTCTTGTTGTGATGGGTTCTTGTTGTGGTGGGTTCTTGTTGTGGGTTCTTGTTGTGGTGGGTTCTTGTTGTGGTGGGTTCTTGTTGTGGTGGGTTCTTGTTGTGATAAGTTCTTCTTGTGGTGGGTTCTTGTGATGGCTTCTTGTTGTGGTGGGTTCTTGTTGTGGTGGGTTCTTGTTGTGATGGGTTCTTGTTGTGATGGGTTCTTGTTGTGATGGGTTCTTGTGGTGGTGGGTTCTTGTTGTGGTGTGGTTCTTGTTGTGATGGGCAGAGGTACAAACGTACACATGCGCATCCCGTGACGTCACACAGTCACAGGCCTAAAAGGGGTCTCCTATCTAAAGCACATGGATGATACTATATGCTATGCTATATAACACAGGGATCAGCAACTATGCTGACAGCTCGGTCATGTTACGTATGCTGTCTCGACATACACTACTATCTATAGGCTGAACAGGCAGGTGGTTCTGGGCTGATTCTATACAATAACAAATTCATATATAACTTAGAATTAATGGATTGTATCATAATGGATGTTAACAAAATGAATTTTACGTAATGGGTGTTAACGTAATCACTTTTAACGTAATGCATTACAAACTATAAGAGCAAATCATTGTACAATATGGATGGAATTGATCGATCGATCTGTATTCATGCACTCTACGGATTCTGAGGAAGAATAAATATATATATACAAGGTGAAATTAACAGCAAAGGTATCTGGTGCACTCAGACTATTACTGTCAAATTCTCAGAATACGGAGGGAACGTGAATACGAAAAAAAAAAAAATTCTGAAAAAACTAATCAGATAATAACAAACAGTTGACAATTTACTTCATCTCGGACATCTAGTTATACAGACTATGTACAATTAAACCCAATTCTGCGATGGTGAGGTTTACATATGCAGAATGGTTATCATCTCTGGGAGGATCGAATTCCTCTGCAATGGCTAACACATGCCTTGACTGAGGGAGATTTGAACGAGTATCTACAAAAGATACTAGTGGGTTTCTCATTACTTGTCAAGTACGCAAGGAGTAACGACATTCTGGTTGATTATCTGACTGAGTATCTGAGGTAGAGGGTACAGAGTCAAGAGGATTTTCAGCATCTGTCACATTAGTCTGGGTAGCAATATCATCAACATCGCATACTAGCTTCATATGATCTAAATGCGATTCTTTGTACTTACCAGTACTAATTTCTCTAACCTTATACTTATTACCAGAGATATGTTCTACAACTCGATAAGGTCCAACAAACTTTTGATAGAGCTTAGGCACTGCGGATGTTTTGTTGAAATTTGTCAGCATTACTCTTGAACCTACTTTTACTTTTGATGGCTTAGCACGGCTATTACTCTAGTAAATTCTGCTGTTGATTTATGAAGTGTTTCACGGATTCTTCTAAAAACACTTTGAGCCATGCTGGTACAAGTTGCTACGAAATCATCAGGGTTGTAATTAGGTTTCGGAGTGGAATATAACAACTCATAGGGTAAACGCTTGTCTACACCATACAATGCATAATGTGGAGTATCACCTATGGAAGCATTGTAAGCAGAATTTATGGCACATTGGACATCTGGTATGGCTTCATCCCAAGTTTCACTATTGGGGTTGATAGTGGCTCTCAGGACATCCAGTACTTTCTTATTGGTTCTTTCGGCTATCCCACCGCTGCCACCATTTATCGTAGGGGTTCTTAAATGGAGATATCGAGGGTTGAAGGTAGACACACTTGTTGGATGGTAACATATATTGTCAGACTGTGATGATGGGAAATGGAGCCCAGCCTCTGCCTGTCCTAACCTGTGTCTTACACTGACTGAGGCCGAGGCAGAGGTACGAACGTACACATGCGCATCCTGTGACATCACACAAAGTCACAGGCCTAAAAGGGATCTCCTATCTAAAGCACATGGATGATACTATATGCTATGCTATATAACACAGTGATCAGCAACTATGCTGACAGTGATGGGTTCTTGTTGTGGTGGTGGGTTCTTGTGATGGGTTCTTGTTGTGGTGGTGGGTCCTTGTGATGGGTTCTTGTTGTGGTGGTGGGTTCTTTTTGTGATGGGTTCTTGTTGTGGTGGTGGGTTCTTGTTGTGATGGGTTCTTGTTGTGATGGTGGGTTCGTGTTGTCGTGGGTGCTGGTGGTTGTTGTGCTAGTGGGAGTTGGTAGTGTTGGCTGCCTCTAAACCGCTTAGTATGGTAAACCGCTTAGTATGGTAAACCGCCTAGTATGGTAAACCGCCTAGTATGGTAAACCGCTTAGTATGGTAAACCGCTTAGTATGGTAAACCGCTTAGTATGGACAACATATTCAAGGTTAGTGAAAGTTAGAACTGTGTCTTTAGGGACCTTAAAGAATCATGTTGCGAACTGCACATAACTTACATATATTACGCCCGTCCTCTCAACCTGAGGCAACATAACACTGTTCTTAACACAGTCAAATGGGTGGCTGTTGAAGGAGCCTCGAACAGTTGAAATATTAGTTATACAAGCCACGCACAGTTGCTGCCTGTTTTCTGTTCGCTTGGCAGACTATTTTATCGTCTTTTATCTTATGTTCTTAATTTTTCCGTTGTAATCTAACCCGACCCGACCTAACCTAACGTAACTCATTGAAAAGCAGGGGTGCAGTGGGCACAATAAGGTTGACCAGGTAAGCACCATACGAGCCTGGCCCATGGCCGGTCTCCAGGAGTAGAAAAATTTTTGTAACTCGTCAAAGGTATATCAAAGCCTAGAGGTAACCTGAACCAACTTAAGTAAGGAGTTATTCACGACATTGAATAACCTATACATCAGAGCCATACTGGAAAATACAGCAGTATGGAACCCACGCCAAGTCAGACATGTCAAGAAATTGTAGAAAGTGCTAAAGTTTGCAACCAGACTAGTCCCAAACTAATGTGTGAAAGTGTGACATCTTTAAAGAACAAAAACGCAAAATACCGTAACTGGAACAATACACAGATGACCCGCACATGGAGACTGAGACTTACGACGTTTCCATCTGCCTTGGACCATTAACTAATCACAAGCGAAGAGAGGAACCAGAATATTAGGATTAGTTGATACACGAGGCTAGTCATATAGCACGGTGCCCCACCATAATTCATCCCACACTTGACGAAGCATATTCAGAAAGTCGAGTTTTACATCTAGACGAATCCAATAGGTGAGGAGAGAAGAAAGGAACAGAGCCTAACGACCTCAGAACAGAGATGGAGCAAGGGAGACGTGATTACGACATACAAGATATTCACAAGACTCCACGGGGCAGGAGGAGAGACTGTTTAAAATGCGAGGCACTGTTGGAATGGGACACAGGGGAAACTAAAAAATATAGAATAGTCACAAAGAAACTATTTTTAAGTCTTGGGTGGTTAGAAAGTGATATAATAACAGGTAAACCCGCATAAACAGTTTCAAGAGAAGGTATAATAAGGTCAAGAGGCAAGGACACTAACAAAGCTAGCTGGTCTAGTGGCTAACGCGACGGGCTGGAGTTTTTGAGAGACTATGACCGCGGGTTCAATCCCGGCCGGGGTATGGTTTGTTTGCAATCGTGTCATTACGATTTCGTGAGTCAAAGCCAGTCAACGTAGGCTGGGTTAGGCGGTGCTTGTGGCTTAGACATTCCAGCAATCAGTGCACCATAAAAAAGTACCCGACTTTGTTTGTCGGACAGGTCATCAAGAATTACGAGGGGTGTGATTGAAGAGTACAGATGGAAGACAGGGATAAATAAAGGGGATATAAATAACGTGCTGAAAATATCTAACCAAGACAGCGACTCGCAGTAATGGATTCGAGTTGGACGTATTTAGAAAGGATATTTGGAAGTACTGGTTTGGTAGAGTTGTGGAAGAGTGCTACAAATTCGCAGGTAACGAAAATGAGGCAAGAACTTCAGGTAGCTTGAGCGGCTACATGTTTAGGTGGATGTGAGTTGGACCTGCCTAGCGTGGGCCAGTAGGCTTGCTGAGTAAGATATGGCATAAAATACCAACAGATGTTGGGGAAAAAAAAAGACGGTGGTGTATTTTTGGATATTTTAATTAGGAAACATTTCGCCAGAGATGGAGTGAAGAAGCCATTCTTGGCGAAATGTTTCCAGATTAAAATGTTCAGTGCTGCGCATGTCTTATTTCACGGTAGACCTGCTGCGATGCTGCTCTTTTCTCATGTACTTATGATATATAAAAACATGTGAATAGGGCACTGCAGTAGGCTTACTGGCCCATGCTAGAGAGGCCTAACTCACATTTGCTCCCTCCTATTCACGTAACGGTACAATATGTAATTTGACTATGGACTGTTGTTGATCACATCCTGGGATAAATGTATCTCAGTAACAACAAAACACAACAATAGACATAAAACAACGTACAACTAAGAACAGACAAACAAAAACTATAAACATAACAAGAAAAAACAACAAATCATGGTGAAGACAGTACATCACCAGCATTTTTCCGTCCCTTTAACTACAAATTAGTAATCTCATGCACGCGCGCGCGCACACACACACACACACACACACACACACACACACACACACACACACACACACACACACACACACACACACACACACACACACACACACACAGCAGTAAGACAAGAGAAAGAGAGGGGTGGGTAGATTACATTTTCTTGGACTGTAAGAAGGCGTTTGACACAGTTCCACACAAGAGATTAGTACAAAAGCTGGAGAACCAAGCAGGGATAACAGGGAAGGCACTACAATGGATCAGGGAATACCTGTCAGGAAGACAGCGAGTCATGGTACGTGGCGAGGTGTCAGAGTGGGCGCCTGTGACGAGTGGGGTTCCACAGGGGTCAGTCCTAGGACCGGTGCCGTTTCAGGTATTTGTGAACTACTTGACGGAAGGAATAGACTCCGAAGTGCCCCTGTTTGCAGATGATGTAAAGTTGATGAGAAGAATTCAATCGGACGAGGACCAGGCAGAACTACAAAGGGATCTGGACAGGCTGCAGGCCTGGTCCAGCAATTGGCTCCTGGAGTTCAACCCCACCAAGTGCAAAGTTATGCAGATTGGGGAAGGGCAAAGACCGCAGACGGAGTATAGTCTAGGGGGGCAGAGACTACAAACCTCACTCGGTGAAAAAGATCTTGGGGTGAGTATAACACCAGGCACATCAACCAAATAACTGCTGCAGTATATGGGCGCCTAGCAAACCTAAGACCAGCATTCCGCTATCTTAATAAGGAATCGTCCAGGACCCTGTACACTGTGTACGTTAGGCCCATATTGGAGTATGCAGCACCAGTTTGGAACCCACATCTAGCCAAGCACGTAAAGAAACTAGAGAAAGTCCAAAGGTTTGCAACAAGACTAGTCCCAGAGCTAAGGGGTCTGTCCTACGAGGAGAGGTTAAGAAAAAATCGACCTGACAACACTGGAGGACAGGAGAGATAGGGAAGACATGATAACAACATATAAAATACTGAGAGGAATTGACACGGTGGACAGAGACGGAATGTTCCAGAGATGGGACACAGCAACAAGGGGTCACAGTTGGAAGCTGAAGACACAGATGAATCACAGGGATGTTAGGAAGTATTTCTTCAGTCACAGAGTTGTCAGGAAGTGGAATAGTTTGGGAAGCGATGTAGTGGAGGCAGGATCCATACATAACTTTAAGCAGAGGTATGATAAAGCTCACGGTTCAGGGAGAGTGACCCAGTAGCGGCCAGTGAAGAGGTGGGGCCATGAGCTATGAATCGACCCCTGCAACCATAACTAGGTAAGTACACACACATGCACATACATACACACACACACACACACACACACACACACACACATGTAGTGGAGGCAGGAACCATACATAGCCTTAAGACGGGGTATGACAAAGCTCAGGGAGCAGAGAGAGAGAGAGAGAGAGAGAGAGATAGAGATAGAGAGAAAGAGAGAGAGAGAGAGAGAGAGGACCTAGTAGCGATCAGTGAAGAGGCGGGGCCAGGAGCTGAGTATCGACCCCTGCAACCACAGTTTGGTGACTACAATTAGGTAAGTACGTACACACACACACACACACACACACACACACACACACACACACACACACACACACACACACACACACACACACACACACACACACACACAACAACAGCAGCAGTGAAAGCTAGGACAGCAACAATAACAGAAGCAGTGAGAGCTATGACAGCAACAACAACAGCAGCAGTGAAAGCTAGGACAGGAACAACAGCAGCAGTGACAACTAGGACAGCAACAACAACAGCAGCAGTGACAGCTAGGATAGGAACAACAACACCAGCAGTGAGAGCTAGGACAGCAACAACAACAGCAGCAGTGAAAGCTAGGACAGGAACAACAACACCAGCAGTGAGAGCTAGGACAGCAACAACAACAGCAGCAGTGAAAGCTAGGACAGGAACAACAACACCAGCAGTGAGAGCTAGGACAGCAACAGAAGCAGTGAGAGCTAGGACAGCAACAGAAGCAGTGAGAGCTAGGACAACAACAACAACAGCAGCAGTGACAGCTAGGACAGCAACACCAGCAGTGAGAGCTAGGACAGCAACACCAGCAGTGAGAGCTAGGACAGCAACAACAACAGCAGCAGTGGCAGCTAGGACAGCAACAACAGCAGCAGTGATAGCTAGGACAGCAACAACAACAGCAGCAGTGACAGCTAGGACAGCAACAACAACAGCAGCAGTGGCAGCTAGGACAGCAACAACAGCAGCAGTGGCAGCTAGGACAGCAACAGCAGCAGCAGTGACAGCTAGGACAGCAACAGCAGCAGCAGTGACAGCTAGGACAGCAACAACAGCAGCAGTGACAGCTAGGACAGCAACAACAGCAGCAGTGATAGCTAGGACAGCAACAACAACAGCAGCAGTGGCAGCTAGGACAGCAACAGCAGCAGCAGTGATAGCTAGGACAGCAACAACAGCAGCAGTGACAGCTAGGACAGCAACAGCAGCAGCAGTGACAGCTAGGACAGCAACAGCAGCAGCAGTGACAGCTAGGACAGCAACAACAGCAGCAGTGACAGCTAGGACAGCAACAACAGCTAGAACAGAACAGGAACAACAACAGTAACAGGACAACAACAACAACAGCAGCAGTGAGAGCTAGGACAGCAACAGCAGCAGTGACGGCTAGGACACAGATGAATCACAGGGATGTTAGGAAGTATTTCTTCAGCCACAGAGTAGTCAGGAAGTGGAATAGTTTAGGAAGCGATGTAGTGGAGGCAGGATCCATACATAGCTTTAAGCAGAGGTACGATAAAGCTCATGGTTCAGAGAGAGTGACCTAGTAGTGACCAGTGAAGAGGCGGGGCCAGGAGCTTGGGCTCGACCCCTGCAACCTCAACTAGGTGAGTACACACACACACACACACACACACACACACACACACACACACACACACACACACACACACACACACACACACACACACACACACACACACACACGCCACAGAGTAGTCAGTAAGTGGAATAGTTTGGGAAGCGATGTAGTGGAGGCAGGATCCATACATAGCTTTAAGCAGAGGTATGATAAAGCTCACGGTTCAGGGAGAGTGACCTAGTAGCGATCAGTGAAGAGGCGGGGCCAGGAGCTCGGACTCGACCCCTGCAACCTCAACTAGGTGAGTACAACTAGGTGAGTACACTAACACACACACACACTAACACACACATACACACACATGCATGCACATACAACAGGCCTAGTGTCTAATCGACATGTGCCTAGGACCAAATGGTAACTAACGCACACACACACACACACACACACACACACACAGGCAGGAACCATACACAGTTTTAAGACGAGGTTTGATGAAGCTCATGGAGCGGGGAGAGAGAGGGTCTAATAGCAACCGGTGAAGAGGCGGGGCCAGGAGCTAGGACTCGACCCCTGCAACCACAAATAGGTGAGTACAAATAGGTGAGTACACGCACACGCACACGCACACGCACACACGGGGACATCCGTTTGGTGTGCTGACGTCACAAGCACCAACCGCCGCTCTCTCTCTCACACACCAACATCTCAGGATGGCATCCACACCATTTCTCAATTGCCACATTTACTTACTAGTGAAAAGGATTGCCTGTGGGGATTTAGAACTCCTATACCAAGGCAACGTGGATGCCATGATACAAACGTCTGTGTGAGAGTAAGCTGAAGTGGCAGCTATGTGATGTTGAGTCATCCGGCCGGTACTGAGCATATATAAGCCATGCCGGGCCGGGCTGCAGGTCAGTGTTCATGTAGCGTGAGTTCACTCTAGTCACTGTGTGTTTGTGTGTGTGTGTGCGCTGAGAAGGGGGTCATACACCACACTAAACTGGTTCAATGTTGCTCCACCTTAATCAGGAAAACTTCGCACCCAGGATGGGCTACTTTAAGCAATACGTGAGTAGCTTTTCAATTGCAGTGCTGAGGTTTGATGTTAGATCCGGTTCATTGATGGCCGAAGTTAGAGTTTGGTGTTTATGTGTAGATGACAAGTGTTGATAAGATAGGCAGGGGCGAGACCTTGTTCAATGATAACTTATTCACAGCTGTGTAAGCTGTGAATGAGTTATAAACATATTCCTACACACTCAGGTAGCTCATAACTTCAGGTGTTCCTACACACTCAGGTAGCTCATACTTTCTTGGGTTAACACCCTCACGTATCATCACGTGTTCCTACACATCGTGACCTTGACATATCACTTCGACAGTGAAGAGTTAAATCCACTCTAAACTCTTATCACAGCTGTCATTTGTTTTGGAATTTGCAATGCTTGCTAGACAACATTCTGTGAGTATGTAACTAGATGGGACGGTGCAACTGCTCAAACGTTTCAACAATACCCAACTTTTGCACGTCTTATCGGTTTGCAGTATTTTGTACCATTTTCATCATAATTTGCTCAAAACCTGCAGCACATACAAACGTGATGTGCGCCTTTACATGTAAAATTTCTCAAGATCCAAGTCGAACTAAAATATCGTCGTAAGCTCCTCTTTCCTATGTTCTGGTTATTTGTGTATCCTTCCAGTCAGGGTATTGTGCCTTTTTGTTCTTTATGCACTCATGTGACGTTCACGGTGAGTTCGGTGTCACTAATGCTGTGTGAACCCTCCTCTCATTGTGACAGCACACCCAAGTTTACAGATATTTTAAGAACACATTGGAAGTGCAGCAACAGGCTAGTGGCACATGCCAGGCAGGTATACTGTATTTGTATGAATAAATGGTTTAGAAAATCGACAAGTTGATAAATGAGACATCTGTGCAACATTTGGGTATCTTTATTCTCGAAATGTTTCTCCAGCCAGTTTGAGGTAATCAGTCCCTCAGCCTGGATCGATGTGTTCAGTCCATCAAGATTAAAGTGAATACATCGACTCCAGGTTGAGGGACTGATTGCCTCAAATTCCTTTGTACCTTCCGCCTTTCTCTGCTTTGGACTGAAGAAGCCACTGGCTGGTGAAACGTTTCCAGAATAAAGATACCCAAATGTTGCACGAGTGTTTCTTTTTATGCTGTATTTGCTTATCATCTGTATTGAATTGATAAAAGCCACTGGTTGGCGAAACGTTTTCACATAAAGAAACCCAGATGTTACACCCGTCTTTCCTCACACCCACTACGGGAGACGCACATCACCCTTAACAATGGTAAACACGGAAGGTACCTAACACTATTTACAAGCAATATGACTTGGTGGAAAAATAAATGGAGTTTTTAATTTGTCATCTGGTAGGCAACGGTAGCGTCTTGACTTGCGGAGACAGCATCCTAGAGTGTGGAATGTGGATGTGTGCGTCAGGTGGGGTGAAAGGGGAGGGGGTCAACTGAGGTGGTTTGAGCATTTTACCTGTGATAATCTCAGTGTGATTCACCACTGACGCCATCAGCCACTGCTGCTGAGTCATCTGCCAGTGCTTACGGTACTGTACCCTCTCCTGTCCTCACTGCTAGTACCGTATCATCTTTCGCCGCCGTGGGTGGGTAACTGTAAACAAAAACGTTAGATGCATGGAGTATGGTTGAGTGTAATTAGGACCTGACTACCATAGGCGGGTAGCCCTATTTCTGCTTTAGATGTTTTGTATGCCAGCACCATTAGCACGTAAACAAAGATAATTCAGTTAGCTCTTGTTTACAATCATTATTATTATTTAATGCCTCTTTGACCAGTATACGAGGATATACTTCTCTCCCATGCATTGCATTATTCCGCTTATCATTTAAGAACGTAAGAATAATGAAGCACTAGAGTAGGCCTAATGGTTCATGAAAGTTAAGACACTTGTGCAACATCTGGTTATCTTTATTGTAAACGTTTCGCCATCCAGTGGCTTTATCAATACAAATTCTTGGACATAATTAGAAAACAGAAGAACTATATACTAAAGATGAGGTAATCAGTCCCTCAGCCTTGGAGGTAGTGTTTACAACACCGTGGTTGTAGAGATTCTGAAGCACAGGTAAGGAGACTGGCGCTTATATAGGCGTCAGTGAAGAGAGACGTGTAGCAGAAGAGGGCATAGTCACTGGTAGGCGGGATTCCCCAGTGGAAGTAGGTCCTTCCCAAATTGATGGGCTAGTTGTAGAAGTCGTGAAGAAGGTCATGTAGATGTCCTCTGAATCAAGATACCATGATGTTGCAGTGCCTGACAAGTTGTGCAAGACAGGTATACAATACCGACAAGATGAATGTTAAGACAGTCTCCTTACCTGTGCTTCAGAATCTCTACAACCACGGTGTTGTAAACACCACCTCCAAGGCTGAGGGACTGATTACCTCATCTTTTGTATATAGTTCTTCTGTTTTCTAATTATGTCCAAGAATTTGTATTGATAAAGCCACTGGATGGCGAAACGTTTATAATAAAGATAACCAGATGTTGCACAAGTGTCTTAACTTTCATCTTGTCGGTATTGTATACCTGTCTTGCACAACTAATGGTTCATGCTAGACAGGTCTAAGTCTCACCTACCGAGGTTACCTATCCAATCTATTTTTAAGGCTTCCCATAGTTCATGCTGCAGTAACGTTTTTGGGGAGTTTGTTCCACTCATTCATAATTCTGTGAACAATATTTTGTGGTAGTGCATAACGTCAAAATCTAAGCTAGGCGAAGGTAAGTTAAAACTCGCCCAAAGTAGTCAGGCCACCTAGCCTCTCTTAACTCCCCTTTTTACCCACAACCCCAGTCCTTCCCATCCCCAGCCCTCTTATTGCCTAACAAAAGGTTGCATAACCTTTCAAAAGCGCGCATTTAACCATAGATAAACAAATTAAAATAAAAACTCGTCCGCACTACATATGAGGACCATTTATCACATGAGATGGGTGAGGCAGCACATGCAACGCTCACTTGTGCGAAACACTAGAAGTACAATGTCAGGATGTCTTTCGCCACCAGTAACTTTAGGCCTTAATAAAATATCCTAATAATGAGCGTATGTCTTATCTGTGGGTATTTCCTACCATATTTTAGCCAGGTCAACTTTATCACTCTTGATACGAGAATGGTCTGCATTGTCATTTTGATGGTCAAGAATTTAAGTTTGTCACTGTCTGTCAGAGAAAATGGGTACCATTCTATAAAAGAAAACCGCACACTCAAATATTTTTTTTGTTTAAATATTTTCATTGAATACGGACCTAGTTCGAATGGGTTTTTATACTAAAATATTAATTTAGTATAAGAGAACATAAATTTTGCTGAGGATGTTTAATATACAAAGCAGGGAAAGTCGAACGATAAATGCTGTACATAATGGCAACCCACCATCTACAGAAACAGTCGGAATTACAACTGATGTTGCTAAACAGTCAGTATGTCACTGTTGGGGACAGATTAGTCAGTCGATTCAGCACAGAGTTTATTCCCCATATGTTATTCAGCAAATTTCCCGATTTACATTATTTAGGTTAGTTTATATTGTCTATTAATAATGAACCATTTAAGACATACTATTGTCTTGGCTTCAGGTTACTACTAAACAAAACTGCTGAGTCTTTGTCACATTCAGTTTGACTAAGAGCCAAATTATCCAGTTTCTAAGTGCATTTTTTTTACCGAGGATTAGAACCTTATATTTGTTCACATTAAAATCCCTCTACCACTTTTCCTACCACAATAACAACATATTCCAAATCACTGTGTAGTACAGCGGCTTGTCCTGCTTCAGGTCGACTTGCCCTGCTTCAGGTCGACTTGCCCTGCTTCAGGTCGACTTGCCCTGCTTCAGGTCGACTTGCCCTGCTTCAGGTCGACTTGCCCTGCTTCAGGTCGACTTGCCTTGCTTCAGGTCGACTTGCCTTGCTTCAGGTACCTTCCAGCATTCTTCTGTTTAGTCAACGATACGCTTCTCTGTCACCCTTTGCGGGCGCTTCTCTGAGATACCCATTTTTTTTAAATCGTTGGAGGAGTTTTAAGAGGCGAGATCGCTAATCACATGGAGTCGCAAGAGTTGCACAGCCCAGGGCAACGTGAGTGTAGAGTAGGTCGCTCCTCCCTCTCACAATTATTATTAATGTTAAACGTTAAACACTAAATCTATTCGGGTCATTCAATGTAAGACGTGGTGGGGTCTTGATCCTTCGTCTGCTGAGCGCGATAGACGCACTTCCTATTTGTACTCGCTTAGATGTCCCCAATTTGCTAGACCATTACGACATAGTCTTGGATGCATTAGAAGGACCAGATGCAGATGCGGTGTACACAGTCACCAACAGCATGATTGTCAGAGACCGGGCTTTGATTAGTGGAGGATCAATCAGTCTTCCATCAGTCCTTGTGATTCTGGAAACAGTGCAATCGTGCCTGCTCACAGCCATATCAGCAACAACTACATTTATGGAAGTCTTTCACCACAGCTGCCCTTGTTCACTCTAACTGACTTGCGGCTCTGCGTGTTTAAAATTCTTCGCATCTTGTATTCCATCATTTTCCTTCCGCTGACTTAATATGTTACATCCTGTGTAAAGTATATCCTTGTGTGTGTTAATTTTCACCCACGTTACTTCGATCCACTTACAGCAAGTGGTAGTGAATACTTGGTTACCTACGGGTTAAAAGTATTTAGCAGTATTGCCATCAGTCCTACCATGGTTCTACCTTAGTCATGTAGTGTGGCAGTGATGCCATGAAGCCTGCCATACGTCTCCCTTACAGTACCATGCAGTACCACTGTAAACAGTCGCTGATGTAAACGGTTTTCAGGAGAGGCCAGTTGCACGTCGCTACAAGAATAGATAACATAATAAGTGTTAGAACCCAGGTGTGAGAGGTTGTGGTTCCAGGTGTTGGTACTCAGGTGTATGAGGTTGTGGTTCCAGGTGTTGGTACTCAGGTGTATGAGGTTGTGGTTCCAGGTGTTGGTACTCAGGTGTATGAGGTTGTGGTTCCAGGTGTTGGTATTCAGGTGTATGAGGTTGTGGTTCCAGGTGTTGGTATTCAGGTGTATGAGGTTGTGGTTCCAGGTGTTGGTATTCAGGTGTGAGAGGTTGTGGTTCCAGGTGTTGGTATTCAGGTGTGAGAGGTTGTGGTTCCAGGTGTTGGTACTCAGGTGTGAGAGGTTGTGGTTCCAGGTGTTGGTACTTAGGTGTGAGAGGTTGTGGTACCACGTGTTGATACTCAGGTGTGAGAGGTTGTGGTTCCACGTGTTGGTACTCAGGTGTGAGAGGTTGTGGTTCCACGTGTTGGTACTCAGTTGTGAGAGGTTGTGGTTCCACGTGTTGGTACTCAGATGTGAGAGTTTGTGGTTTCACGTGTTGGTACTCAAGTGTGAGAGGTTGTGGTTCCAGGTGTTAGTACCTAGGTGTGAGAGGTTGTGGTAGTGTGAGTGTTGTATGAGGTGGTAGTGGAAGCAGTAACATGAGGGGTGGTGGTTGAGGCAGTAACATGAAGGATGGTGGTGGGTGAGGCAGTAACATGAGGGGTGGTGGTGGGTGAGGCAGTAACATGAGGGATGGTGGTGGTGGCAGTAATATGAGCGGTGGTGGTGGTGGCTGCAGTAACATGAGGGGTGGTGGTGGTGGTGGTGGAGGCAGTAACATGAGGGGTAGTTGTGGTGGAGGCAGTAACATGAGGGGTGGTGGTGGAGGCAGGAACATGAGGGGTGGTGGTGGGGGCAGTAACATTAGGGTGGTGGTGGAGGAAGTAACATGAGGGGTGGTGGGGGCAGTAACATGAGGGGTGGTGGTGGAGGCAGTAACATGAGGGGTGGTGCTGGGGGAAGTAACGAAGGGTGGTGGTGGTGGCAGCAGTAACATGAGGGGGTGGTGGCGGTGGCAGTAACATTTGGGGTTGGGTGGCAGTAACATGAGGGGGGCTGGTGGTGGAGGCAGTAACATGAGGGGGGGTGGTGGTGGAGTAACATGAGTAAGTCATGTGTTCTGGTGGGATTTGAATGTCACTAGGATATTGATCAGTGTAGTGAGGGGCGAGGTAGTGGCATGTAGATCAAAATAATTGTACCTACCTCGTGTGTAGGTCAGAATAGTTGTACCTACCTCGTGTATAGGTCAGAATAGTTGTACCTACCTCGTGTGTAGGTCAGAATAGTTGTACCTACCTCGTGTGTAGGTCAGAATAGTTGTACCTACCTCGTGTGAGGGACAAGGACACCTCGACTTCATTACTGGTACTCATCGAATCGTACGCGAATAAAACAGTGTTAGTCATGTGGATATATAAACGGGTGGCTGGCTAGCAGCACTCATACCTCTGTTTCATGGCGGCGACAGCACACGCTTGTTTACTATGTTCACCGAGTGTCACATTGTTATTATATTCACGATGAAACATTAAACTGGCAGGGCAACTCGTGTAGTTAATCACTCGTGACGTGAATTCAACACACATGACACACAGTGACGTATTATCTGCTAATTGGATAACCTTGACTGTGGCTAAATTTAGTGTGCGTGGTCGCGGTATCGACTTCGGTTATCGACTCCGGGAACCGACTCCAGGACTCGCTATAGTACTGTAGCGACTAGCGGTGGTGGAGCTGCGTGTGGTAGGTTGTGCAGCCTTCGGGGAGGTGGAGGGGAGGGGCAGTGCTACCTGTTCCAGCCTTCAGGGGTGCCCGTGTCACCTTTCTTTCCTTGACACCATGAGCTGGTGGAACGGCTACAGGCGACGATCACCTTTCTATAGAAATAAGGTAATGATGCAACACCAGTGGGATGAGACCTACGTGTTCCACCTTGATCAGTGTGTGTTGTGGTGGTAATCAGCTGTAGTGTCATCACCTGTGTTGCTCGCGTGTGTGGTGACCAGATGAGTTGTGCTTATTAACTATCGTGTTGTGTTCTGAATGATGGCGTGGGAGGTTCACAGAGGAATGGAGTGGGAGGGGAAGAGTAAGAAATGTGAAGTTACCAAAATTAAAACGAGTCAAAATAAAAAGATTTTAAGGAATTCCACCGGTGGTCTATACTTTACCGCGAGACTGCTGTCAGTGTTTTTTTACTACCGTTTTATGACAATTTTGTGTATTGTTACGGTTACATATTGGTCGATAATCCTTATTGTTCCTGTGGTATACTGATGGTGAGGATGTTGTGTGACTAATGAGTGGTGGTGACTATGTTGTAGTTGAATTTGATTATAATGTTAATTGTTTCGAGGTCATCATCCCACCAGTTCAGTCTAAGACCAACTCTTACATAGGATAGGAAATATTGAAGAATTAAGAACTATTAAAAATCTCACAGTAAAATTAATACTGAATGTAAGTAGAAGTTTACAAGATTGTCCTGTCGTCTTGCATGTTCATGAGACAAAAACGACATTAGTACTGAAGTGGTAAACGTTTAACAGTCTCCGTTTTACACTGACAAGAGTTGTTGGTAGTAAACTGTTATAGTTGGTGATGGAAGTGCAGGTGCACACAGCCTGACTCACAAGCCTGGTGTTCCCAAGCTTCCAGCTGAGGGGCTTCCAGCTTTACTGTGTCATCCTCATAAAAGATATAAACACAATGCTAATATCACCATGAAAGTGTGAGAGAGAGTCAGTAAGTCGACACTTAGTAAATCAGACACAAACAGAAGAAGCCTTTATTTAAAATGTTTTGCTCAGTGAGAAAAGTGTCTGTGTCTTGGAGGTATCAGCATCAACGTTGCTTCACTTCCAGACACTGATAAACTACAATAAAATATAAACGAGGTCACCTGGGTAAGAGAAAACATGATGATCAACACAAATATCTTTCATTTGCTGCCGTACTGCAGGAAAGAATACTCAAAATGAACATGTCTTGGAACACTGGGAAACTGAAAAAAAATAAAATAAAAGAATATTGAACGTCAGACGATCCAACGTTTAGGGAACAACGAAGCAAACGTTTGTTGCCCAGACCAGGAAAATACCAAGGCGAATTATGACTTGACAAACAAGAGATCTCTCTCCCCACCCCCAACGTGTCGTCTTGTTTGGAGCACATGTTTCTACATACCATTGTAAGGTGGGTGACGTAGGCTAGGTATGAATGAGTGGAACAAATACCCAAGTAGTGTAACTGAAACGTGAACGTTGGGCAGCCTTAAAATTAGGTTGTGCAGGTATACGAGTGGGTGCGAGTTGGACCTGCCTAGCATGGGCCAGTGTACCTGCTACCGTGGTGCTCCTTTCTAGTGTTCGTATATGGGAATCATTCGCTACTTGCATGATATCGGTCAGTCGTCTCGACTGCTAGTGCTTCCTCATACCACTCTAAATTACTCTCTAGAATGGAGGCTAGAGAGAGATTTCATAGTGCTTAAATGGACAATACTTGAACGTCAGGTTCTTAATCTTCACACTAAAATTAAAACTTACCGGAGTGAGAGCTACGACAGCAAGTGTAAATATAATGAAAAACTCGGGTAATATGAGTGCAGTAGAGGACTTTATTGACATCTATGGCCCAAGAATTTTAACCTTACCAGCAAAGAATAAAAACTACCACTATTTCTCCAACTATTACTACTATCCCTTTCCCTCCTGTCGCTGCTCTCGTCCTGTTTTCTGGCCTTGTCTGTTTTTTCTCGCTCAGTTTTGACTTGACAGTGGCCCAGAATGGGCCGTAACATCGTCATAAGGTTCCTTTCCGAAGTGCAAGTTATTTGTGAATTTTTACTAGCACATGTAATGAATGTTGCTGGTCTCAGACCGAGCCGCGGGGGAGTTGACCCCCGAAATCCTCTCCAGGTATCTCCAGGTAGGGAAAGTACACAGTTGTAAAGCGGGAAGTAGATACTCTGTGCAGGAAGTTCCTGATCAGCCGAGCAGTGATGGCATTGTGGAGATGCAGACAGAAATAGCCTGGCTGATCATCCAGCTAGTGGGGAAGCCTGACCCCTAAACCCGTTTGAGAGAATGGAAACCTGGTGTCTGTTGATAGTTCTCGAGGTCATCACTCTCCTCCCCTCAGACCTGTCTATAACTAGGCCTAGTCAGTTAGGTTGTTGGTCCTTGCGACGTGCAGTCCACCACAGACACTGCAGCTGGGCTGCTCAGAAATATTTGGCAGGAGTTTATGAAGTTGCCTCTTGAAGACGGACCTCTTAGTCCTTCCCTCTTTACAGTGTATATGAAGTTTGTTGAAAAGTCTTGAACCCATCATGTTTACTGATTAGTATTATATACACCCCTAGGGTACTGTTGATAACTCCCCCTCCCCCCCTCACTGAGGTACTATTTACTAACACCCCCTCACCCCTGTCTGAGGTACTGTTTACTAACCCTCACCCTCACTGAGGTACTGTTTACTAACCCTCACCCTCACTGAGGTACTGTTTACAAACGGCCACCTTCACCTAGGCATCGTTGGCTACCCACCTCGCTGCACTACTGTATAGCAGCCTTCAACCTCAGCGGCTCCCAAGTAGTATATAACCATAATTTATAAAGGGGTGGACCGGTAAGCTAGCGGATGGCCTCGGTCAGATGACGAAAAGCTCCAACTGCGAGTCATCATATGACTTTAAGACCCGCGTCAGGAAACACTAGTCTGTTTCCTGACAACCCTTACCTAACCTAACCTTAGCGGCTCTCACGTGTGTATGCCCTTGGTAGTGGTAGACCAGCGAGTCTTACAGACGAAGAGAAAGATTATCTCTACATTGAGCCTCAGCCACAAAAACAACACACACGGTCACTCACTTGTGGTAATTCTGTGTCTTTCACTGCCACTTCAATTTGCCGCTGACTGTGGCACATAAGAGGTTGCCAGCGACTGAGTGTGTTTAATGTGGCTGGTGTGACTGCTAGGGAACCTTGTGTGTGTGTGTGTGTGTGTGTATTCCCTTTTAAATCCTTCCTCTTTCCCCTGGAGGTGTTGACCACGTTCCCTGACAACATTGACCACGCCCCCTAACAGCATTGGCCACGCCCCCTAACAGCATTGGCCACACCCCCTAACAGCATTGGCCACGCCCCCTGGCAACGTTGACCACGCCCCCTGGCGGCAGATTTGCACCCGGCAGGAAGGTGGTGCTAGGGCGGGAGTATGGATCGGTGTGAGGCAGAGGGCGGAGCATGCTCGGTGAGGAGGGTTGTAGAGGAGGGCGTGTCCTCCAGTGATGGTGGAGGCGGGGGGTGATGCTGGAGCTGCCGCGGGAGGAGTCCACGGAGGCTTAGGCCTTACCCCTGGTAGATCAGAGGGCGAGACACGCATTAACTTCCTATCAGGAGGTGTGTGAATAATGCAGACGAAACACCACGTTACTGCCTGAGCCACACACACTACCGTCAAGGTCTGTACCTCACTCACCCTCGTGTATGCTCTACAAATATTGTTACTGCCGGCGGCCCATGCTAATGTCGCGCTGCCGTCTCCAGGATATCGCAAACCAGTCATGTGTTTGCTTCTTTGCTGCCTCGGACAACCTGGTGAGACTTACACGGCTTCGTGGCTTTCACAGTTTGACGCTGATAGTCTTGTAACAACTTAAGCGGTGGTAAGCCTTGTGCTTGTAATGAGGAGCCCAGTGTAAAACATGTCAACACCAGGCAAGTGAGAGGGTGATGGGGTGTCGCTGATACTGAGGAAGAGTTGTGAACATGGAGTATTGAATGTTGTCACTGAGAAGTGTGTAGTGACGATGTTATCACTGAGAAGTGTGTAGTGACGATGTTATCACTGAGAAGTGTGTAGTGACGATGTTATCACTGAGAATTGTGTAATGACGATGTTATTTATCCCTGAGAAGTGTGTAGTGACGATGTTACTTATCCCTGAGAAGCGTGTAGTGACTGTTATTCCTGAGAAGTGTTTAGTGACGATGTTATCCCAGAGTGCCAGGCAGTACGGTGCCATCCCTCCCCGCGTAAAGGATGCCACATGTTCTCATTTTCATAAGTATTTTTGCTGTTTATTTTACACAAGTTGAATTTCAACTTGTAACCATGAACACACAAGCAAGAGCCTCACACAGCACGCACTTCTTACAGAAGTGATGTTTTGCGTGTTACACTTAGTTTATATTAGGTTATGGCAAGTAAATGGCCTACCATAAGTTCCCTAATGTAAACTAACCTGAACTAACCTAGCCTACACTAACTTAGCTTAAATGATTTAAGTAATGGAGTAAGTAATTTTGCGTTCTGTGTAGGAATATTACTTTGTTTTCGTGGCTATAAGTTCAGTTTCAACTTGGGTGAAATATAAATCACTTTTATGAAAACGAGGACAAGTTGCAAGGATGATGCAGGTGAGGGTGGAAGGTGGGAGGTACGTTAGTGCCTGGCGATGTGTTGAGTTAGTGACTCGCGCGTGTGTATTTCAGGATTATCATATATGGGTCACGATTAGTGTGTCAGATTATTGTAAGTGTTGGCGTGTGGCTTGAGAGGGGAGGAGGTCTTACTACACACCTATCAGAGACTGAGCCAAGACACACAGGTGTGTCATAAGGTTGATGTTGCCCTACCTGAAGACGGTCACTCAAAGATTGCTGGGGAAGGTGAGCTCCCTCTTCTCGTTTTCTGCACAGTATACACAGAAGAAATGTTCAGAGGTTTTACTGTGTAAATATTACCTTCACTGGGTATGTTTATTCTACGGTCTATGCTGCTGAGGGGAGAAAGAGGCACTCCTAATAGTGGAACAAGGTTCTCTTGCTCTTTTATATTCAGCTGCGTGTTGTCCCATAGTGTGGCCTAGTTGTCACATGCTAGGGAGGTCGGTATCTTTCCCTGTCCGCTTTGCAAGGTACCAGAGATGTCTTCGTAGACAATGGAAAGGGATCTCTGAGTACTGGACCCCAGTATTGACCTTGACCAACTTTTTGAGCACGAGTCTGTTTGTTTCGAAAATCAAAGTTTTTATTGATAGCCGAAGAGTGTGGGTCTGGCAACTTTACGGTGATCTTCGGTGAGAACTTGTATTGTGCCTGGTTACTAGCGAATCTTTAGTGTTCATTATCTTGACTCGTAATATTCTTGTCTTGTAATATTCTTCACTGCAAGGTTTAGTGGGCTCCAGTTCATTTTCTTCAGACTCCTAGAGTGCCATGTTGGCTCAGCACAGGATGCACCTGTCCATTCTGTGGTCCAGAAGAGCCAGGAGTGCTTAGCCCATATCTACGCCCGGCACAAATACGTGCCAACTTGTCGGTACCGCAGACATATCAAAGTCTCAGGTAATAGCATGTAGGCGGATGCTATTTTGAATGTGCTCCATAACTAAATGTAACCTCAGTGGGGAGCGGCATTTCTAGTGAGTTTCAGATGGATTTTCGGGTTCCTAACACACACAACACAATAAGTAGTAGAAAACAGAGTAAAATCCAGCATCAACGAGGTAAAATGCTCAGTTCCCCAAGGCACTGTCCTGGCACAGCTGCTGTTTCTCATCCTCACAGTAGATATTGATAAAACACCCGTCACAGTTTTGTATCATCATTTGCAGATGATACTAAAATAAGCATGAAAGTCACTAAGGTAGAAGACACTGAAAAATTACAGGAAGATATAAGCAGTGTTTTCCAGTGGACAGTGGAGAACATGACGTTCAAGGTGATAAGTTCCAACTACTTAGGTATGGAAAGAATGAAGAACTCGAAAGGAACACTATATACAAAACTCAAGAGGATCATCAAATAGAACGAATGGAACACGTGAAAGACTTGGGAATAACTATGTCAGCTGATCTTTCTTTCAAAGAATATAATAAGACAGAGGTCACGACAGCCAGGAGAATAACGGGGTGGGTATTGAGAACCTTCAAAACTAGGGAAATAATACCAGTGGTGACACTTTTCGAATCGCTAGTGCTCCCTCATTTGTAATGTTGCTCAGTGTTGACGGCCCCTTTCAAGGCAGGAAAAATATCAGAACTTGAACATATATATAGAAATCGTTTACGGCCCGCATAGAGCCAGTAGAGCATTTGAATTACTGGGAACGCCTTAAACTCTTAAACATGTACTCAATAGAGCGGAGGAGAGAGAGAGAGAGAGAGAGAGAGAGAGAGAGAGAGAGAGAGAGAGAGAGAGAGAGAGAGAGAGAGAGAGAGAGAATATATATCTGGAAGGTATTCGAGGGCCTGGTCTCAAATCTGCACACTGCCATAACATACTGGAGCGAGAGATATGGGAGGAAGTGCAAAATAACCCCAGTGAAAAGCAAGGTTGCGGTGGGCACAATAAGGGAACACTGTATCAACATTCGTGGCCCCAGATTATTCATCATCTTACCAGAAGATATCAGAAACATTGCCGGAGCAAGTGTAGAAGTCTTCAGGAGAAAACTGGACAAGTATCTTCACCAAGTGCCAGATCAACCAGGCTGTGATGGGTATGTGGGGCGGCGGGCCTTCAGCAGCAACAGCTTGATTGACCAGGCTGTTGCCCGGAGCCTGGTCCATGGCCGGGCTCCGGGAGTAGAAGGTCTCTCGAAACTCATGAAAGGTAACAGCAGTAGCCTCTGAGACGATTCCTGCTTTCAAATTGTCTGCCCCCCCCCCCTTTCTTTGCAGCGTGTTGCATGCTGATGACTGTGCTACGTATGTTTATTGTCTGTACATTGTTTATGCTTTAGTACACTTGGGTATGAAGGTGTTCACTCGGACCTTGGAAGGTTTTAAGATCCCAGTTTTTTAACGTAGTCCACCTTTTTTTTTAAATTTTGGACGTTGTAACCTATTATGAAATTATTTATTCTTTTATGTACTTACGTGAAAAGCTTTTGCATGGAGGGGAAGGTTACTTAGCGAGTGCAGATGTTTCACACAAAACACTCTATGATCTGCTCCCAGTGGTTAACAAGCAAGCACCAATTAACTCGGTCTGTTTTTATTAAAAAAATGATTTAAGTTGGAAAATCGCAGTACTACCTTGGAGCGCACTAAAATAATTTAAACGTTGATAGAAAGGTAATCAAGGTTAAGGGATGAGGCGAAGTGGTTCCCTGGCGGTAGAATGAGTAATGAGGTGTTTATTTAGTACCGGGTTATGAGTGTATGAGGTGGCTCGTGGCAGATAATGTTATCTCTGCTGCGAACAATGACGGAGATACCCACCGTCGGTATCCGGGCGCTCACAAAGCCGGCCCACGCACCCGCCTGCCGGAGAAAAATACTTCAACCCGGTGACAGATATGTCGCCCACAAGTCTCCACTGAATGGTGTTCCTTGTGAATTAATATGAATATGTAATAGCAGGAGATGCTAAAATTGTGACCTCTCTTGAGTCTTATCCGTTGATAGTCTGCTGTAGGAATTCCTGGCCCTTTTAGGCTTCTCCCTGCATGTTTGATCTACGTATTGTGCTTGCCGCCATTATACATGGTACTTGCTTACACTCCCTTACCTTACTGCCCACACTGAAATACTTCTTTCTGATATGGAACTGACTCATTGTCAGCCTGTTAATCTCTGTCCTTGCCTAGTTTGTAAATATTGTATTGTATGTGATGATGTCTCCTCTAGTCCTTCGAATTGTACTGATGTAAAGTTTATTTTATAAATATCTTCACATCCCATGTAATATAGTTCTGGGACCAACTTTGTGGTAAACCTCTCAGCTTCATTAGTTTTCTTTACATAAATGATAGATTCCAGGAGGTCTTGCGTGAGCACTGTGCACCTCACGATGATCTATCTTTGATTTTTTTTTCATTTATTAAAATTGCAATAAATCTTAGTGGCAGCTTTCTGGTAGGGGGTCGAGTCTGTTGCTGTTTGTTCCCCACTTGATGATCCTATTTGTGAATGGTAGGGTCGAGTCTCTGCCTCTGCGCTGTTTTCTTCTTGCTTTGTCCTGAGACTGTATACAGTGTTTCCACTAGTTCCTCCTCCTAGCCCATCCCGCTGTTTTGGTTCCCATTGTTTTTGTATTCCTACGATTGCTGTGGATCGTCTGGGTTTTTCCATGTGTGTCCGCCTGACTGTCTCTCACATGTCAGTCTCTGTATCATGACCATGTCTTCCATCTTTCTTGTTTTTTTTTTCTTATTTGTTTGCTTATTCGTGTATAGAGTGGGCTGGACGGGGAAGGTATGAGGGGAAGAATGCATACCTCGTGATGCCATCACTGAATTAATCACTATTGTGATAGAAATATTTATGATACGATCCGGGTACTTGGAAGCTAGATAAGATTTAGCGTATCATTATCAGATAAGGTTTTTAGTGACATCCTAGTTTATACACAAGTAGGGTACATGTGTGTGTGTGTGTGGGTGGAAGGGAAGGTAGGAAGGGAGGGAGGGAGGGGGTAGCAGTGTTTGTCGCATTACACCTGTCTGGGATCAATTACGAGAGACAACCTTGACAGGATGGGCCTGCTGCTAGTGAACACACTGTTTTACACTGAGTAAGACGCACGCACTCCCATGTTTTCTTAACTCTTTTTTAATATTAATATTTTTTTTATCTTATATAAGTGGGATATTTTAACCTTGTGGGTTATTCTTGTTTTGCAGTGTACTTATGTAAATATTGTGTGTGTGTGTGTGTGTCCACACAGATACTCGAGGGTGTATGGTGGGGGTGGGGACCGTACGCCTGTGAGAGTTACTTGCTTTTTCATAAATATTCTGGGGGTTAAACTAGGGAGATGGGATAGACTAGGGGTAAGAAGAATAGATTTTGCGAGGGAAGTCACACCAGGGAAGAGAAAGAGGCAGGGCTTAAACCATCTACTGGAACAACCTGTGAGGGTAGAATCTTTCACTACATAGTGGCTCAGTTGGTAGCGTTCTCAGCTGGCATACCGTGATTCGATTCCCGATACGGGTGGAAATGTTGAACAGTTTTTCTTGCACCTGTTGAGCCCTGTTCACCTAGCAGTAAGTAGGTACCTGGGTGTTAGTTGACTGTTATGGGTGGTACATCCCAGGGGGTGTTAGTACACCTTAAATAGGGCTGGGTTTGAAACGAGCTGATTTTGTCGCATCACAGTTTTGAAATTTCCTTCTTCCTCTTCACTAATATCCTACCTGCGTCCATCTACCTTACCATTTCTCCATTTTCCATCAGGTACTGTACTACCCACCACTTTCATTTAACCAGTTCACACCCACCTCCCAGGTAGCCGCCCCTGGGGCATGCATCACTCCGGGAACATTACTTGCTCAGGTGATTACACAGGTGGTGCTGAGTGTACATATTACTAAAGGGTTAGTACTGTAATATACTTCCGGGCTGTTTGTAAAGCTAATATTGACCCTCCCTTTAATGTGCCAATACTGGCTAAGTATTATAATATTGACAAAAGTATTGCTCTAGTGTGTGGGGGGGAAGGGGGGGTGCGCGTGCGTGTACTTTCGTCGTATAATCTGGAGTTATAGAGTGTAGACAATAGCGGGGTGGTGTGCAGGGCCCTGGACAATACTGTGATACATGTTCACTACTCACGAAGGTCGGCACCCCTCTGTCCTCTTTCCTTCTCAACCCTTCCTTCCCTTACTCCAGCCTCCTCTCCACTGCACTCTCCTTACAACTACTCTCTCCCTACCCATGTACTCAACCTGCCACTACACCCTTATCACTTCACTCTTCTATCGTTTATATGTTGATTATTATAATTACCGATGTGCCTGTAGGGACCTCGGGGAACTTTTAGAAGCAGCTTTTTAAAATTAACAATTTATTTTTTTAACTGACGCTGGTTATTTTAACTTGGTGTGATTGTATTTATTTTGTGCTTTATTCACAGTATTTTTTATTGTTTGTTAATTGTTTTAGGTTACTAATTTTTTTATTGCTTGTAATTTTTCCTTTGCTGTTCTATTTATTTTTTATTGCCAAAAGAACGAAATGACCCGCTCAAAGTGTTCTTGAAGTTTCAAGACTACCTGCCTACCCTCCTTCCCCTTAGACTTTCCTTCCCTCCTACTCTCCCTCACCCCTTCTTTGTCACCCCTCTCCCCACTTTACACCATATAAAAATTCCAAACTCTGTATACTTTAATTGTAGTCTACACACACCATGTGGTTTTCACTTCACATCAGATATTTAGAAACATTGTTGCACATATCGCTGACTCTAGAATAAGCATAATATTGGTAAGATGAGAGAAAAGATGGAACATTGCCTGTCATATTCCATCACACAGGATGGTTCACATACTACAGGAATGCAGGGAGGAGAAGAGAGAGGTACATGATTAAGGGAGAAGAGGGGAGAGGAAGTGGGAAGGAAGGGGAAGAAAAAAGTGGAGGAGACGGTAGGTATCATTGATACAAACAAACCTTCAAGGACGTGTGCTGCAGGCTGAGTGCTGGGGGCTGAATGCAGGGGCTGGGTACTGGGGGAGGAGCAAAGGAGAGGAAGGTGGAGAAGGAAACAGCTCATAATGGCAGATAATATAAGTTTAGATATAATGAATGTTGACTGGAGCTTTCCGATATATTAAATAATGTTTATACTGTGGGATGATATATATATAATATAGTCAAAAATATGTGGGAAAACATATATTTTAAAACATCTTGTAGCTCACAATCATAAGGGCAAGTTTCCAAACACCTGCTGCCCCTTTTCACCTAGCAGTAAATTGTTAAGGTATTAATTTGTTGACTGATATGGGTCTGATCTTTGGGAATGACCTAAGGATTTCTTAATTGAAATAAAGCTAACTGCTTGACTTTATTGGGTTATCCTGCGTTATTAACCTAACGGGGTTAATAACTAAGGATAAAGTCTTCATCATCTCGCAAGTTTAATTCCTAGCACCTCAGTGACACGCTCGTTGTTGTTGTATGCAGTGTCTGTTTCTCATCTCTAGCCGTAGGAAAACACATTCTTCCCCTCTCTGTCTATCTTTCTTTGTGACCGAGAAAGCAATACATCCATAATTTGGCAATTTAACTCTAACAACTTATCTTATAACAGGGTTTGTACCTGGATACTACTTAAGTGTACTGAAAAAAACTAGCACACACATGTTCACTACTAGCTTCAGTAATATTCATAATTAACATAAAGGATTTACCAGCAAGAAAACAGAGCTATGTTAACTTGTTTCCAGACTAGGCAAAATAAATACCACTAGGTTTCTGTAAATTTAATACCACTAGGTTTCTGCAACTTGATATAGAACTAGGTTTTTGCTAGTTACATTAGCTGAGAAGGTTGAGTGGTGCATTCGTGATAAAAGGTTATATACCGGTAAAAACAAGCAACACAGTGGAAGTGGGAGAAAGTAACAATAGGCTTTATCAGAAATACAATGTGACAAAAATATTGAAAGTATCTTATAAGCTGAGAGGTAACTCCTACACATTTGCGCTACATTCAGGTGACCTAAATCTAACGTGACGTGACCTTGCGTGACAAGGCCACACCCACAGCTGACCTTCTGGCTTGCTGCGCTGCTGCTACAGGCAGAAGTTAACTGTTTTTGATAGCATGTTTCCCATCCTCCCTCCTTAACCGCCTTTGCTTCCGCCTTTTCCCCTTCATTCTCTCTTCTCATCATCCCCTCCCTTGCCAGCGTTACCCCGTATATAACTCTCATGTCTCTGTATTAGACTGATAAAGCCCCTGGTGGTCGAAACATCTCTTAGTAAAGATACCCCAGATGACGTACATGTCTCATTCATCAGTTGGTCCTTTAGTAATAAGGACATAACATCAGATGCACACACTAGGACTTTATGAATTTAACTGCAACATGTAATGTGTCCCTGGGGTGTGTCGTGATGGAGTGTCATGCTCCTGGGATGTGTCGTGATAGGTGTGTCGTGCTCTTGGGGTGTATCGTGTTCCTGGGATGCGTACCGGGAGGGGAGGTGGTAGCAGCAGCGTGGCCTACACTTCGAGAGAGTATTGAGGTGGGTGGGTGCATGGCTACAGGCTCCTCCCCTTGGTGAATCAATAGGCTTCTATCCTGTACGCAGACGGCCTCTTCCCCTCGCCTGGATAGGATCTCCCTTACCCCAGGATAGGACAAAATTTGCTTTACTTTCCAGGATAAAACTTGAAAGTCTTCCTTAGTTCTGTTGGTGCTACTGCTGTTGCTGATACTTCAAGATAACTTTTTGCAATGTTGTGGCGTCCTCCAACCCGGTGAGTATGAGGCTGTAGGGTACATGATCACCTGTGTTACTTGCAGGGGTTAAGTCGTAGTTCCTGGCCCCGTCTGTTAACTAATACTATTACTATGTGACCCGATCATAAATACTCCTGAAACTGTTCATAGTGTTTACCTCGTTCCTTTGTTTATTCAGGGCTTCCAATTAGTGAAGCCTTTCTTGCCATGGCTTACTCGAGGTGTCTTGGAAACCTCTTGTTTTGATTTAAATTCATAACTGGAGCTTAGGAGGAAATGGTTAGACTTTGTGATGTAAACTGGGGAAACGTGAGGATGCTTATAATAACCGTGCAGTGGTGTGCAGGACACTTCACACAAATTGACGGGCGTACTTGGCAGGCAACATAAAGCTTTACTCTGTAGAGATAATATACTTATTGTACCAGCAAGGGCGGTGACCTGAATCTGACTTAAAGATTTTAACATTAATATTTTTTTTTAATTGACGCTAGTTATTTTAACTTGGTGTGATAGTGTGTGTTGAGTGCTTATGTTGGTTACTTTTATTGTTGATATTTTTTTCCTTCTTTTATGTGTTGCATGTATTTCTTTCATGACTGTGAGCGCAGAGTAACCGACGCGGTCAGTGTTCCATAGATATCAAAACTATTACTAGCGAGGCCTGGTCGTGGACCGGGCCGCGGGGGCGTTGATCCCCGGAATACCCTCCAGGTAGACTCCTGGTAGGTAGGTAGGTAGGTAGGTAGACTACTACTACTATCTGGATCCGACAAAGTAGGCAACCCCGATAAATAACCGTGATTACTGAGCAACTGAAAAAAATCACAAATCTATTACTTTAAACATTTCCTGGAAATATGACACTAACGATAACAGGAATAAGAATTTTAAGTTAGTGTGTCCCTATACCACACCTGAAAGTTGTTTCAAAACATGTAGAACCGAGATGGTCATCTGCTTCCATACTAGTGTGGCTATACTTGTAATGAATATTAAGGTCAGTCCAACACTAGTGTAGCAACACCTGTAATGACTATCAAGATCAGTACAGAAGCTTAAGTAGTCACCAACACTAGTGTGGCTACACTTGTAATAACTGTCAAGGTCAGTGCAGTGGCTTGGGTAGTCAACATTAGTAAGGCTACCTGTAATGCCTCAAGGTCAGTACACAAGCCCGGGTGGTCACCAACAATGGTGAACCACCTGTAGTGACTGCTCTAGTAGTTTCCCGAGGTTAGGGAGTTGTTGAGCTCTAGCTGCTGATCTCTTTCATCCAGCTAATGTGAGTATCTTGTCGTGTATATTTTAATCTGCTTCCATTGATATTGGTCAGCTCAATCAAGTTCATCATAATTCTCATGTTGACTTTTTCTATATTCCTTTGGCTCATTTGGATGTGTAAGTTGTAACATGTCCTTGGTACTAGTTTCTTCTCAGATGAGATTATCCATGCCTCAGAGTATTTTTGTATGTCATGAGCATATCTCCCCTTGTAAACATAGCTCTAACTCCCATTTTACATGGTTAGCTCCGCCCACTTCAATCTCACGCCTTTGGGTTTTCTCAAGTATCGGTTCGTTTTAAACGAGGTTTTGGGCTTTAAATTATATTGAAGAGTTTTTACACGGGTAGACTTCAGACTTTCAGATTTAAGCCAAGGAGACTTTTTAGGTCTCATAATTACTCTGCTTACTATGGATGTCTTCAGCTGTAAACTTGAAGTGAGGCGTCCGTACAGGTGCTGTTTGCTTCTGCATGGTTCGCACGTAGGAAGCAGTGTTTAGCCTCCTGAATGTCACTCTTAATTAAGTTAATCTTAATTGTTCTGCTGCTAGTGTGTGTGTGTTTCAGGAATCAGGATATTCTAAGCCTCTTTCAATTATTTCAGTGACCTTTTAATTTCAAGATTATACTGTTTTCGAAGGTCCCTGACCGGGGCTGCGAGGTAGAAAAAATTCTCGAAACCTGTCACAGGTATATCACAAAGTCAAAGATAGTTCATATCTGGCGTGTCATTGTGGTTAATATTTGGTGAATCATTGTATTTTATATTTGGCGAGTGAGTCAGTCAGTCTTTTACCAGTATGTTTGGTGAGTCAGTGTTTGTATTTCATATTTGGTAAGTGAGTCATTGTATTTCACATTGGTTGCACTGAATCTCGGGTTATCAATGAGTGTTTAGTGACGCTCAAGATAATATTTTTTTTTACGTTTGTGTGAGAACCATGTCAGTTATATGGGAATATTTTTTTTTCGTTGTGTGAGAACCCTGTAAATCATACCGGACACATGTCGTTTGTGTGAGATACATGTCAAATATGTTGAGTAATTGAAACTTCAGATCACTTTCACGGATACTTGGCATGTTCTTTCCCTGGCTTTTCTGAACACTGAACTATTGTTGACTTGAGTGTTTCTTCTTTTGTCCCACAGATGTCGGGCGAATCTGGGGAGGGAGGCCCCGGTGGCGGTAGCGGCGAGGTTATGGACTTCCAAAACCGTATCAAAAGATTTCAACAAGACCAGCAGTTTAACCAACAACAGGTTAGTAAATACAACGTATTTAGTTCCGGGGTGGGGTGGGGTACGGCAGACCAGTGACGCCACCGACAGGTTATCAAAGCATCACGAACATGTTATCAATACGTCACCAACATGTTATCAATACGTCGCTAACGGGTTATTTTCATGTCATTTACAGATTATCATCATGCCATCAGCAAGTTACCATACTTGATAATATTGTTAGTATAAATTACTTAGCGCTGTGAGGGCTGTATCTATTAGGTATCCTCATGGAGTAAAGGATGCTGGGGCGAGGCCTCATGTCCGCCATCATTTGTACACATTAGGAAACACAGGTGGAGATGATGACGAGGAGGAACTAAGGCAGGAGGATACGCCTTTTTATTTTGTTGTTGTTGATTGTTTTACATGGCTAGTCAAAGCCAGACAACTAGAACACACGTTAGTCATACTGGAAGATATACACTGTCCCATACATATTATTGTTGGTGTCTCCCCACAATGTACCAACATAGGTAGAGAACACCTAACATTTGCAATATAGTATTAATGTTGGTGTCTTATTTTACACAATACACCAACATGGGCAGAAAACACTCAAGATACTATAACATCACTACATCTGCATCTCTATAACCATCCTGAGGTTTTGTAAGGACATACTTTAGCAGCAGATTAAGGTAGACATTTGGTGGTGATGTGTGAGGGAAGGGTGGGGTGACGGAGGGAGGGAGAGAAGGAAGGAAGGAGGGAGGGAAGGAAGGAAGGTGGAAGCCCCAGTCATATCTCTCACCTGGTCATTCATTAGTCATCACACCAGGTGAGTAATTCCCATGATGTTTGCTCTCCTTTTGTGGACTAATATATTTTTCCTGTGGGCAGAGGTTGTGTATCTTAACTTAATACAACATTAAGATAAGATGATTGTTGTTGTTGTGATGTATTATTAGTTTAGTACAACATTAAGATGATTGTTGTTGTTGTGATGTATTATTAGTTTAGTACAACATTAAGGTAAGGTGATTGTTGTTGTTGTGATGTATTATTAGTTTAGTACAACATTAAGGTAAGATGAGTGTTGTTGTTGTGATATTAGTTTAGTACAACATTAAGGTAAGGTGAGTGTTGTTGTTGTGATGTATTATTAGTTTAGTACAACATTAAGGTAAGATGAGTGTTGTTGTTGTGATGTACTGTTAGTTTAATACAACGTTAAAGTAGGAAGATTTACCAAAGGGAGACGTTAAATATTTGTTGTTATAGCTAGGAAAATATTTGTATATCTGGGTGATAGAGTAGACAGAAAATAGGGTTTGTGGTTACGTATTACGATAATGTATTGCGAGGTGTGAATTAATATAGTTGTGTATGTCGTAGGACTCCAGGGAGCAGATAATGGTACGAGACGTGGTCTCTGGTTTTCCGAAAGCCGGACTCGACCATTGACAGACAAGAGACGTTTGTGGAGTCAGTGGTATAATATAATGGTAGAGTCAACGTGCTGTCTTTTCGTTTGACACAACCAATGACAGACAAAAGACGTTTGCGGAATATCTCTGCTGACTCAACCATTGACGTCACTAAGCGTCACACTCCACCCATCTTAACACTAGTGACCGTACATATATGCACGCTTCCTGCTTATATTCGGCCACCTCATTGCCAGATAGCAGCGTTTTTTCCCTCTTGATTTACGTGTTGTGGTTAAATTATTTTTTTTTACGGGTGTCATAACGTAATTTAGAATAAAGAAGATAATATTTGTAAGCTTGCTTGAAACTGTTAGAAATTGACGATTAGAACCTTGTATGGAAATTAGTATGGGCCAGCAACAGCCTGGCTGATCTGGCACATTAACACATTGCCTAGAAGTGAACTAGCTATGTTGAAGACAGAATAGATTTTATTGGAACAACGTTTCGCTCTGTGTTGAGCTTTATAATGTTCTACACAGCGAAACGGCTTCCTAATAAAAGCTTGGTCTGCATACGTTTTACACAACCTGTCAGTGGTGGTAATTTTAATGGTAGTAATGGGGTTTATCAAGTCTTCATAAAAAGCCTACTTTCAGTAAAACGTATTAATGAAAAGTTTCATTGAGGCAGTTTCTTCTTACCACGAGTCGTCGGCTCGGTCATATGTTGACATACATTGTAGGTAAAAGGACACGCATGCAATTACCGCGTCATTTTTAGTGTGGCATTTGTTTCGCTCTCCAGGTGCTTTGTCAAGCTATTACAAACACTATGTATAAGAAAACAGTGAGATGTAAAGAATAACATAATCACTGTATTAGGATAACCGTCCCACGCTATAGGTGGTAGTAGTAGTAGTAGTTGTTTACACACCTGAACCTCGCGCGCTTAAGCCTGTTATTTAACATAAACATTTCGCTCTCACTGAAGCTTTGGCTTTACAAAGTTCCATCGATAACGAAGCGTAGCACATCGATCAGGCTGTGATGGATATATGGACCAGCTACAGGAACAGACTTGTTGAATAGACACTCCACGAGGAAGCTTGGACAACGTCCGGGGTGGTATGATAGAATAGCCTCAGATATAGTTCATGGGCATGCCTTAAATTCACTATCTATCGGCTTGTGGCCAACTTTTATACCCCATCCCCGTGGGCATGACGCCAGTACATCCAGAACTGTGGTGATGATACCGGTACAGCCAGAACTGTGGTGATGACGCCAGTACAGCCAGAACTGTGGTGATGACGCCAGTACAATCAGAACTGTGGTGATGACGCCAGTACAGTCAGAGCTGTGGTGTTGACGCCGGTACAACCAGAATAAACTGTTTTCTCTCCGGTGGAATCAGGTTGTGGTTTACAGGGATACATTATTATTCCTAAGAATGTTGATCATTCGCACAAACATGTCAGCAAGCAACTTTTAATGAGTATACGTAAAGAAATTTTATAAAGTATAGAAAGATAGTATACGTAAAGAAATTGTATGTAGAGAGTATTTGACATTGTGTGTGGATCGCACATCCCAGAACTTGAGTGGAATAATATTAGGTACAAAGAGACAATTAACACCGTCTGCGTGTCTCTGTTTACTTTCCAAGAAAATGTTTTAATGAATATAAAGGTGAATGTCCTCGTGGGTTGACACTGTTGCTTCCTCAAACTCTCGGTTCTGTAGTGCCCACTGTGACCCCATGTAGGATCCACTGTACCTGTGACCCATGTAGGATCCACTGTACCTGTGACCCATGTAGGACCCAATTAGGATGCCTTGGACGTGACATGTCTGGCGCATTAGGTTGTGTTGATACAAGGCACTTGCTAGGTGGGTCAACACATTCTCATTTTATTTTGTAGATGTTTTGATCGGGCAGAAATCCACAAGTTAGAATGCATTCGAAAACTGCCGTCCCTTTGGGGGGGGAAGGTTGCTGAATGTAGTGAGAGGGAGGAGTCAACCACCTTGCAATAGCACATGCAAGAGAGCCAACTTTCTGTTGTAGAGTTGATAAAGATCTGTGCAGGGTGAAACGTGATGTAATGACAATGTTGGATCTTTTTGCATGTGTTCTACAATACTAAGTAGTTTTGTGGAGACGCGGCGGTGTTGGTGGGCCCCACAGACGAGCAGCATGCTGGTGAGGGGAGACAAATGCAACCTTCTCTGACGATGTTTCGCCTACATAATGGAACTTTATCAAATCAAACAGAGCAGCAAGACTTGGAAAGTCTGGAGCTCCTGTTACAGGGATCGTCACTATTTAGTTTGTGACGCGAGTCTTTATTGCAGTATTCCCAGAAATTATTCTTTCCAAATAAGGGGAGATTGATTGGTTGAAGTCCTTAACCAGGACTCCCAGGAAGCCGCCATGACGTCTTTCTTGTTCATCTTTGCTATCCTCCTTAAAGCACTGCATTTCTTTAACACTTAAATATGTATTTTCGCTAGAAGCGCTTTGTGTGTGTGTGTGTGTGTGTGTGTGTGTGTGTGTGTGTGTGTGTGTGTGTGTGTGTGTGTGTGTGTGTGTGTCCCGGCGACCTTGAGTGTACAGATGAGCACCCACATTTAACAAAGTATGGGGAAGAGTGAGGTTTGTTTTAGCAATACCCAGAAATGTTTGTGCCTCACGCACTGACTGCTATCCTGAAACCATTCCTTTTCCTACCGTCGCCCATCTTCCTAGCACCGCCCCCACTTCCTAGCACAGCCCCTCTTCCTAGCACAGCCCCTCTTCCTAGCACAGACCCTCTTCCTAACACAGACCCTCTTCCTAGCACCGCCTTTTTCCTAACATCGCCATCTTCCTAACAACGTCTCATTCATATACCGCTCCTTTTTGTATATTGTCTTCTATGTCATATCAGGACTGGGAGAACTACCCCTCCGCCTCCAGGTATGCAACATTTTCCTCCTATTTAGACTCCACTTAATTTTACAAATCAATATCCTGGGACATAAACTAGGAAAATGATAAACCAGTTTATAAAACAATTATTTACTACGTTAATTTTGTTAATAAAGTATGTGGAATATTCAGATACTAGGCTACCGAGAGGGGGTCACTACAGTGGTCCATTACCGCTAAAAAATGGGAATATAAAATATGCTGACAGTGCTTACAAATCTGGTTTGTTTATAAACCACCAAGTCCTTTGGCACTAAATTCAGAAGTGGCTTCACCCTCTGAAATAGATCTTGCTAGGCCACTCCCGGCCAGCTCATTGGCTGTCTAGTCTCTTCTCCCTCAATGATTGTAAAAGTCAGCCGTTCTCTGTAACCAGCTCCTTTTTTTCCCCATAATGAAAGAATTCGTGGCATCGTTTCCCTCTCTGACGCTAAGACATTTGTCCGAGAAAAGAAACCTGGGTGGTTAGGAACAGCAGGTACCTGTGTACAAGGTACAGTTGCTGCTGGCCACTCTTCTGGCTGCTACTATACTACAACACACGTGTCTTTGCTGTTGTGTGACTGATTCTTGTTACTTGATCCTTCCACGGCCAGGAAGAGTGATCGGCCTGGCTCCTAACCAGAGCTGCAAAAACAGCAAGTATATCCTCTAAAAAAAAGACTTAGGGTGTGCTCCAAGAGTGTGTTATCAGAAAGCCCCGGCTCCTCGCCAACTGTTGACAACATGCTCTTTCTGAGTTGGTGTACACACACCGCTGGTCGTACATGTAGGTGTTGTGTGCACCTCCGTGTACGTTTAGCCACGTCATGCTGGGCTGCTGCTTACCCAACCTCACATATATATTCGCTGCAGAGAGGTAGGGGAGGTTCAGTTAGCCGTCTGAGGAAGGAGAGGGTGTTGTGGCCCGTTGTTGGCAACGCATCTTTAGTGAACCATTGAATCTCCCAGTGCATTGAAGCTTTGCCACACTTTGTGTTGGAAACATTTGGTAGTAAGCAACCATGGTGTTGTTGAGGCCCCAACGGAACCAGTAATACCCTGGAGTGTTTAGTGCTTAAGACTGTTGATGGTAAACCTCCAGGCTGTTTTCTGTTAGGAAGGATAAGATTATCTCAACATTGTGCAAGAAGAATACAATTAGTACAGTAGCAGCAGGATAAGGAAGGCGCGCACTTACTGCTACAAGTCAGTCACATCTCACTAGCCAACATGACTTTTGGCAAGGTTTGCAGTTTTTATTTAAAGTTTTCAGAAACTGTCCCTTAATTCTATGTACAGTATTTCTTATTTTATCTATCATGTAGTTAAGATAGTCTCCAATGTTACATGCAATTTCTCTGTTTAAAGAAAGATTGCTCGAGAAATCTATTGTATACAATTAATATACAATATTTTGAGAACACACTACAATAAATTCTTTGTGACGAATTATCTGCATAAAGTAATAACAGTGGTGACGGTACAGTGGTGGATGATAATACAGAGAGGTGAGGATAACCAGTATATTGTTGAAGAGTGATGGTGGGGGCAGAGTGCTGCACCCTGCCAAGCTTCCTCACGCCGCCTGACCACCTATGCTACCTTGCTAGCTTTTGTTCCTGTGTGATTATTAGGGTAGCAGCACACTGTTGATGTATCTAATTTTGATAAAAAGGCCGAAGTTGTGCTGAGGGTCGTAGTGACTGGCTTAAGAGCGTCAGTATCCTTACGCCCGTTGTTGAAGTTGCAAGAGGAGGGGCTAACTGCGGTGGCTGCTTCTCCCTTAATATTTGAATTTTACCTCTTGTTGAATACTGTGTGTGGTGAGGTGTGTGAGTACCTGCTGAGGATGCCGAGGCAGTGTGAGCACCTGCTGGTGATGCCGAGGCAGTGTGAGCACCTGCTGGTGATGCCGAGGCAGTGTGAGCACCTGCTGGTGATGCCGAGGCAGTGTGAGCACCTGCTGGTGATGCCGAGGCAGTGTGAGCACCTGCTGGTGATACCGAGGCAGTGTGAGCACCTGCTGGGGATGCCGAGGCAGTGTGAGCACCCACTACCGGGAAAGACGTAAACACCGTGTGCGTCATACAACGTCTTAGGAATGGTAGTTAATCAGGTTTGATGTAAAGAATGTGACTGCTGTGAAGACTAACCCGGCAAATATTCGGGGAGATAGGAAAGGGAAGAGTGCTTTGTACTTGCAAAACAGCTGAGGATTAGATAGATTGGAGCAAGTCTAGAAAAACAAGAATTTTGGTATTTGTACTGTGTGGGGGGGGGGGGAGTACATTAATTATCCCTCACCTCTGTTTATTAATTTACACCGCAGGAAGTTAAATGCTGCTGTGAAGACAATTTAAGTGCCCTTTGTGTGAAATTTTCCAGCCAGAAAATACCGTAGATATTAGGGATACAACGTTCGTTTTTGCTAAGGTCAAAAGTCTATTTGTGGAAGTAATAATTATGCCAGAAGTTTCACCTGTGTTGTGAGGCGGAGACTTGCTGGATGACTGCCCTTGTTCCCGTCCTCATCACCTGTGTTGTGAGGCGGAGACTTGCTGGATGACTGCCCTACTTCCCGTCCTCATCACCTGTGTTGTGAGGCGGAGACTTGCTGGATGACTGCCTTTCTTCCTGTTCTCATAGTGTTGCACCTCCTTGCCCTTCTGCACCTATCATGCTAACCATCATCTCGTCTCCCAACGCAGTGATTGCAGTGAGCGACATGCCTGTAACCAGTAAAGAGTACTGCTAATCCTGCAGACAGACTTCACTGACCATAGGCTAGGCTATTGCTGCCTGAATCCCACAGGTTTACATGGCCATGAAAGCTTATCTGATCAGGCAGCTCTCGTACAAACTTGTCTAGTCTCCAGTTGAAAACTTAAACCTTTGTGCCGAAAATATTTCTAATACTTGAAATTTTTCCTGGTATAGGCTATGCTAACTGTGTTCTAAGAAGAACATAAGAAAGAAGGAACACTGCAGCAGGCCTATTGGCCCATTCGAGGCAGGTCCAAGTCTCCTACCGGCTTAAGCCGGTAGGAGACCTAGTCAGGTCAGGTCACATTCACCTAAGGAAGGAGCACGGCATCTGACCTAGTAACACAAGCTAGTCAGGTTCAGCTCACACCCACCCACACCCACTTATGTATTTATCTAACCTATTTTTAAAACTACACAACGTTTTAGCCTCTATATGTGTACTCGGGAGTTTGTTCCACTCATCGACAACTGTTACCAAACCAGTGCTTCCCTATATCCTTCCAGAATCTAAATTTTTCCAGCTTCAAGCCATTGCTGCGAGTCCTGTCTAGGCTAGATATTTTTAGCACGCTATTTACATCCCATCACAGTAGTTTAAGTGTTTTATTGTCTTGTGAGAATTAAATACAGTAATATCAGAATTTGTAGATCATATTTTTTCTTGAAGTGAGATGCAGGGACAGAGAATAATATAACAGATGAAAGAGCACAAGTACTTAGAGGAGTGCCAATATTGTCATTGCTTCTTTTTTATCGTAAATATTCCTACAATCCATGTTATCATTTTCCTGGCCCTGGCTAAATGCGCTTTGTTGTGCTCACTAAAGGTTAGGTAGTAGGGCATTAATATTCATAGATCTTTTATCACTTCCGTTATATGACTAAATTTGATTGCACTTTATATCTTGTTCGTGTTTTATGTTGTTTTGTGTTCCTCGTTCTTATAGCTGCAACTTGTCACCGTCTTCTCTAGGTCTTATGATTTAGGAGGATTAATGTGGCAACGACCCACCAATGCGATGATCCTCGAAACCATGAATAACTAGATGTGTTTCACTTTCGATCGCTTCACTATCCCAAAAATATCCCGCATCCCATAAGCCCAGCCCCCTACTCCAACGCACGCAAGAGGAACAGCACACCGTGCGGCACAAAACTTTAATCCAGTTAAATTGACAGATTTTCGTGTATTCAACAATAACCCAAGAGGTGTCATCCTTTTCACAGGATGCATCAGCCATAAAGATTCAAGGCGTTCAGAAGAGGCATTTTCAAATTGTTTTACAGGAAAACTGCATAAGTGTCTCAATCTTCAACAATATAGTTGAACAGTATTAGGGGTGAAGGTGGGGTTCTATTTTACAGAAGCTGAACCTGTTGAAGCAAAACTTAAGTTCAGATTTGAATTCAGCCTTTTAAAATTAGTTTGAAACTTGTTTTAAACGTGAACTGAAACCTTTACTGAATAATGTTATCAGTATACATTGTAGTACAATAACATTACATGGTATAAACCTTGGAAATAAATACCGACAAGTTGGTTTAGAAAGACACGTAAGCAAACACTATAACATATTTATTAGAAAACGTTTCGGTCCTGGGACCTTGATCACTTCTAACATAGAGGTAAAAAGACATATATATATATATATATATATATATATATATATATATATATATATATATATATATATATATATATATATATATATATATATATATATATATATATATATATATAATGTCTTTCTACCTCTGTATGTTAGAAGTGATCAAGGTCCCAAGACCGAAACGTTTTCTAATAAATATGTTATAGTGTTTGCTTACGTGTCTTTCTAAACCAGTAACATTACATACAAGTTGCCTGAAAAATTACTACATAAAGATTTAGAAAGGACATAGGAAAGTATTGGTTTGGAAATAGGGTAGTTGATGAGTGGAACAGTCTACCTAGTTGGGTTATTGAGGCTGGGACTTTGGGTAGTTTCAAATTTAGGTTGGATAAGTACATGAGTGGGATGGGTTGGATTTAAGTGGGACTTGTGATGAATGGTTTGAAAAACCGACAAGTTGAGATTGAGACACTTATGCAACATATGGGAATCTTTATTCAGGAAACGTTTCGCCACACAGTGGCTTCATCAGTCCGATACAAAGTAGAAAGGCGTAAGGAGAGGAGTTTGAGGTAATCAGTCCCTCAGGTGGGACTTGCACACCAGAGCTTATTTCTTGGGTAGCATTGAAAATTGGGTTGGGCAAATGTTTTGTTAGTGGGATGAATTGTAAAGGACCTGCCTAGTATGGGCCAACAGGCCTGCTGCAGTGTTCCTCCTTTCTTATGTTCTTAAAACAGGAATTAATAAAGGGGATGTAAATAGCGTGCTAAAAATATCTAGCCTAGACAGGACACGCAGCAATGGATTAAGTTGGAAAATTTCAGATTAAGAAAGGATATAGGAAAGCACCGGTTTGGTAATAGTTGTGGATGGGTGGAACAAACTCCCGAGTATCGTCATAGAAGCTAAGACGTTGTGTAGTTTTAAAAATTGGTTAGATAAATACATGAGTGGGTGTGAGTTGGACCTGACTAGCTTGTGCTACTAGGTCAGTTGCCGTGCTCCTTCCTTAGTGAATGTGACCTGACCTGACTACCTTAAGGTATTGGCTTAAGCCAGTGGGTGAATTGGACCTGCCTCGAATGGGCCAGTAGGCCTGCTGCAGTGTTCCTTCTTTCATATGTTCTTATATAATGCCATACCATTTTAAAATTAAAATTGGCAGTTTGGCTATAACACATCTCAATAAAAAGGGATACACTGTTGTTAAGATTTTAAAGTGAATCATACATAAATAGCACGGAAATCAAAATCGGAATATCTTTATTTAGTTACAGTTCAACAGCGTTAAAAATTTGAAACCTATCGGATGAGGCGTTCTCAAGTATTAAATGTAAACCTCGGGGAAGGAAAATAATCAGTCAGCTATTTCTAGGTATCCCTACTGGGATACCTAAATAAATGTAAGTGTTAGTGGTTGGTGAGGAGTGAGTGGTCACAGGTGTTCCGGGCCGGTGCTGTCTAAAATGATAATGCCATGAATGTTAATGTATCATGGCCAGCAGGAAGCAGAAGTCAAGGTCACCACTAACAACTCCCACCATGGCACAGACGTGAGTAGCCTCGTTCTCTGCCTACGTGTTCATCTTATACTGAATGCTGATGATATGTAGTCAGGTTCAGTGCTCCGTGTCCTCACCTGCGCCTTCATCCTGCAGGGTTCATCCACTATTGTCTCATGGTTTTGCGGGAAATTTTTTAACTTGTTTAACCCTTGAAGTTTGGAATCTCCATGAAAGGAGGAGGATTCAGACCACGGAGTCCGATTAATGAGCCAGTGGTCGCTGTGTCGTGGCCCGCCATAGGACCAATGGTTTACCACCATTGTCCGTAGCACTGCACACCAGCAGTTGCTTCTTCTCCCCCCCCCCCCATCCTTCAACGCCACAAGGCTGACAGGTTCTAACACTGTGTATGTGACCCATCCTGCTGGATAAGATATGATAAGGAAAACAGCTAGCTTTTGTTTTCACTGTGTAACTATTACGTAAAGAAAGGTAGCAGCACACTGCTGACGCATCCTGACGAAAGTAATAGCCACAGTAATCACTTATTTCCTGTCAGCAAATGTTAGATTATATAAAATTCTGGCAGCCACAGTACAGCTGAACTTGTCACTAAGCACAACTGTAAAATGGGAGAGATGAGGGTTAATGTTTGTGTCATTATGGACAATATTAAGGGTGTAGGTACGGAGGGTCGAGGGAAGAGAGGATAATAATAAACTTTAGTTTGATATTAGTAAGAGAGAGGGGGAGAGAAGGGAGATTATGATATTTTAAGTGGTGTCTGTGTGTGTGTGATCACATATTTGTAGTTGCAGCGGTCGATTCACAGTTCCTGGCCCCGCCACAGCTCACGCACAAACACCTCCCGTGTGTGTGTGTGTGTGTGTGTGTGTGTGTGTGTGTGTGTGTGTGTGTGTGTACTCACCTATTTGTACTCACCTATTTGTGGTTGCAGGGGTCGAGTCACAGCTCCTGGCCCCGCCTCTTCGCTGATTGCTACTTGGTCCTCTCTCTCCCTGCCCCATGAGCTCTATCATACCTCGCCTTAAAACTATGTATGGTTCCTGCCTCCACCACATCACTTTCTAGGCTATTCCATGGCCTGACTACTCTATGACTGAAGAAATACTTCCTAACATCCCTTTGATTCATCTGAGTCTTCAACTTCCAATTGTGACCTCTTGTGTCTGTGTCCCATCTCTGGAACATCCCGTCTTTGTCCACCTCGTCTATTCCGCGCAGTATTTTATATGTCGTGTGTGTGTGTGTGTGTGTGTGTGTGTGTGTGTGTGTGTGTGTGTGTGTGTGTGAGTCGTCTTCACGTCTGCCTTCACCTCCCCGTGACCTCTCATTACCTCTCCACAATTTTATCCAACATTCACATCAGTGCGAGATTCTAAATGACAAGAATTTCTTAGATCTCTTGTTATTCTGTTCTAGGGACGTTAGCTAGTTCACAATTTTAGTTTGAGATTCCGAAGCAACTTCTCTTTAAAATATTCCAATTCTGTTTAAAAATACCTCCAGAATTTTAGTTTGACCTTCCAGGATGAGAGACTGGACCCAACAATTTTACTGCAACTTATACAAATATTCCAAGAGGGTGTCCAGACAAGGTGTACCGCTCATGGTATACACTCGTCGCACGGGATTACCAACTCTACATACACTCTTGGCGGTATAGCACTCTGTTGTCTATTGTAGGAATTCAGGCAGTTGGCAGGTGCAGTAGTGACCAAGGTCACGAGGCGATCCTACCACCCCTCGCCTCTGTGGGTGGTGGTGATGCTCTTGTTGGAAGCAGAGCTGTGTCAACACTATTTGTTGTACTGGGTGGAGGTCAGGGAGGGAAGGGGCGCTGCTTTCCATCCATTGTCAGTAGTTTCTCCAGTCTTCACGCCCTTTGCGAAAGTAATGAGTTGGTGGTGGTACCTCGTAGCGCAGCGGTTAGCGTGCTCGCCTCACTATTCTGGGGTCGTAGTGTCGAACCCTGCACGAGGCGGGGCGTATGGGCAAATATCCTAACACCTTCTACCCCTGTTAACTTGGAGTTAGTCGACCGTTGTAGGTCGGGGAAGAGCTAACAAAAATACATTGACCTTATTGGGTTATCCTTGGTTACTAACCCATCGAGATTAATAATCCGAATAAAGTTTTCCTCTTCTCCCTGGCTGTGTCGGACTGCGTGCGGCCTCCAGGTGTTTGAAGAAGTCGATTTTACTGATTCCTGGCGTACCGGGCCCATTCATTCCTGAGGTTGAAAAAGTACTTTCTGATCTGGTTGATCAGGCAGGCACTAGACAAGCCTGGCCCAGGGCCGGGCCGCATGAGTAGGAACACTCGAAACCCATCAAAGGTATAACCTTCTCTGTTTACTACGACAGCTTTATTAATACCCTCGTTTGTCATCTTGAACTTTGTATCACAACTAGAGGTTACCAGCCACTTAAGGAAAATGAGAAATGAAGGTATTAGGGACAGGGAGGATAGCTGAGGAGGGAGGGAGTGGGTAAGAGAGAGGGCGGAGTCACCAAGCCACCATTCATGGTCCTCTTTAACAAAAATAATAATGTCACCAATACCCAGGAAACTAGCTGTGGGGGTACACTCACCTTCCACTCTGTATTTGCCAAGGTGGACTTGCAAGGGTCGAGTCGTAACTCCTCGTAACGTATCGACCGACGTTACTGATTCCTGACCTGCTCTTCAAACGATGTACGATGTGTGCCTCTAGCACCTCATCGCCCAGTGGGTTCCACTTTCCACCACGAGACAGAAAAAATGCTTTTTAACGTTCCTTTACCTGTGATGTTTTTAGGGTTCTTTACCCTCACAGCCCTGCCTCAGGCCAGGCTGCCACCCCGAGACTTGAAAAAAAAAATTATTTTTAACGTACCTTTACTTGTGATGCTTCTAGGGTTCTCTACCCTCACAGCCCTGCCTCAGGACAGGCTGCCTTCTCCATGTAGTATTTAACTGCCGACTCTCCTAGCTCATTCCTGGCCCCTCCGAGTGTTCCTATCCACTCTTTTTTATCCTCCAAATATTTTGTATGGCATGATCAAATCCCATCCTCTACTTTAGTGTTGTTTATTTCCTTAATTCTTAATTCTTGTTGTTTGTCTCCCAGTTGTATTCCCTCTCATGTTTTCATTACTTTGCATGTATCAACCTGGGGTTTAATTAAACATCGTCCTGACCTTTTTTATAGCCTATATAAGTAATGTCTAAACAAAGATATACCATAGCAAGCCTTTATTTAGATAACATTTCGCTCATTTATGAGAGAAACTATTTAACTCAATGAAGCTTGTCCCTGGCCTCTCCTCTTTTATCTTAATTGCTAATCTCTCATTATCTACAGATAGTGATATGAAGAGCTCTGTTTTCTCATATAAGTTATTTGTGTACATTAATAGCAGGGGTCCAAATTGTGGTCCTCAAGAGATGTCATCAGTGCCTACTCAGATATCTCCTCTCTTCCATTATTCTCTAGAGTCTAGAGGTACTGTCGCCCCCTACTGTGTGTAGAGGTGCATCCACTTGTGTGTTATGTCACATGTGGTGGTTGTCGTGTTCCTGGCAGTATTGAGAGTGAGAGACTGTGTCGGTGTGGGCGGACCGGAGCCGGGTTCGTTAGGGCGGGACGTGTCAGACCGGAGTTGGGTACGTTATGGGCGGGACGGGTCAGGCCAGTGCTGCTGGGTACGTTGGTGGCGAGGAGAGTATGCTAGTCACCCTTCTCATGTTTCCTGCCGTGTATGACAGCATGCACTTGTAATATTACCACGACTCACGAAGCACCCATGAGGGCCTCACCACCTTCTCTGCGCACCAATTAATTGCTTCCTGTAAGACTTCATGGCCGCCATAATAGTTTACGCCTACGCGCATTTTTTTTTTTTTAAGCTAGCCGGCAAGTTGTGTTTTGGCCATTGACTCGCCGCTGATGCTTGCAGGGGTGACCAGTTGGCACCTGGGCTCTGTAAGGTGCACACTGCCTGGCATCTGTCCCTGTGGCACTACTGGCTCAGCACTCACACGGTAGGGCACGTGACATTACCCTTATATCCATGCAGCACCTCCAGAAATAACTTTCAATGTATAGCGCAACCGTTGGTCTGTTCACGAGGAAGCGCTGAACCCGTTAGGATTCATACAGCGCCTGGGGAATATGAAGGTAGCTCCATTTCCTTAGATCAAGAACCTTTCACCAGCACCAAGGCACCTTGAAGGGGGTACAGCCTTTTGACAGATTGTCTTATGTAATTTATGAATATCCTTGTGGTGGATCAATGAACCTCATTGGCTGTTTGTTAACTTGTGTGTGGTGGCAGGAGCGCAACTCTGGCATCTTTGTGTATAAGAATATTTTAACACTCGCTGTACAACACTTAGTGCGGACGAGTATACAAAACCTGACCTAAGATTAAACATTTTCAAATTACAAAAAAATTGGAGATAAATTGAAGTGTGCGCAGAAGAGGACATCAAAGTTCGTACTTTCCCAGGAAAACAAGTCAGTTGAAGGAAGACTCAAAGCATTTAATCTGGTCTTCCTTAAGAAATAGAGACTAAGAGATTATCTCATTAAAAACCTTAAGATATTTAATAAATTTGATGCACTCGAAGATACAACACAAAGTAAGGCAACAAATGTTATTGATTTTTTTTGAACAGTTATAGATTAGTGGAATAGTTGTATTGAAGTTGCAAAAACCAGTCTTTTAGGAGCCGGCTTTACAAGCACTTCAGCAAATATTGGATTAAACTTCCTATAATACGGGAGTACAGCTAGGCTCGTGACTTTCCTTTATTTATATATATATATATTATATATATATATATATAATATATATATATATATATATATATATATATATATATATATATATATATATAATGCTCTTTATGGACAGCATACTTTCCAGTATATTATCAGCATTTATCTTTTTCTCAGTTTACAACTGTGGCTTCTTCTTTATTACCTGGAGTTTACCTGGAGAGAGTTCCGGGGGTCAACGCCCCCGCGGCCCGGTCTGTGACGTTTATATTTCTAAAATATCATCTTTATTTTTCATACGCTTTTACACCCTTATATGTGGTTATCTCTTCTTATTAACTCCCATTACCCTAAGAAGATATTTCTCGTGTTTTTTTAATATTTTTTCTTTAAGCTCTAGGAGCCATCGTAAGAATAGCTCCCCTTTGGACTGAACATTAATCCCCTTTGGACTGTTGCCAATATATTTTTTTTGTGTGTACACTTCACATCCTCCACATGCTTAAATTTTGTCCTAATATTACGTGAAATGTATGTCTATGCACTTACCTAAATGTTTGGAGGGGTCACTTCACTCCATAGCTTCTGAACCTGCCTTTTAACACTTATCAGTCGGCTTTATTGACTTCTGGCCTCCGGCACCCAGTTATACATGCTTTTGAAACAGTTTACCTGGAGAGAGTTCCGGGGGTCAACGCCCCCGCGGCCCGGTCTGTGACCAGGCCTCCTGGTGGATCAGAGCCTGATCAACCAGGCTGTTGCTGCTGGCTGCACGCAAACCAACGTACGAGCCACAGCCCGGCTGATCAGGAACTGACTTTAGGTGCTTGTCCAGTGCCAACTTGAAGACTGCCAGGGGTCTGTTGGTAATCCCCCTTATGTGTGCTGGGAGGCAGTTGAACAGTCTCGGGCCCCTGACACTTATTGTATGGTCTCTTAACGTGCTAGTGACACCCCTGCTTTTCATTGGGGGGATGGTGCATCGTCTGCCAAGTCTTTTGTTTTCGTAGTGAGTGATTTTCGTGTGCAAGTTCGGTACTAGTCCCTCTAGGATTTTCCAGGTGTATATAATCATGTATCTCTCCCTCCTGCGTTCCAGGGAATACAGGTTTAGGAACCTCAAGCGCTCCCAATAATTGAGGTGTTTTATCTCCGTTATGCGCGCCGTGAAAGTTCTCTGTACATTTTCTAGGTCGGCAATTTCACCTGCCTTGAAAGGTGCTGTTAGTGTGCAGCAATATTCCAGCCTAGATAGAACAAGTGACCTGAAGAGTGTCATCATGGGCTTGGCCTCCCTAGTTTTGAAGGTTCTCATTATCCATCCTGTCATTTTTCTAGCAGATGCGATTGATACAATGTTATGGTCCTTGAAGGTGAGATCCTCCGACATGATCACTCCCAGGTCTTTGACGTTGGTGTTTCGCTCTATTTTGTGGCCAGAATTTGTTTTGTACTCTGATGAAGATTTAATTTCCTCATGTTTACCATATCTGAGTAATTGAAATTTCTCATCGTTGAACTTCATATTGTTTTCTGCCGCCCACTGAAAGATTTGGTTGATGTCAGCCTGGAGCCTTGCAGTGTCTGCAATGGAAGACACTGTCATGCAGATTCGGGTGTCATCTGCAAAGGAAGACACGGTGCTGTGGCTGACATCCTTGTCTATATCGAATATGAGGATGAGGAACAAGATGGGAGCGAGTACTGTGCCTTGTGGAACAGAGATTTTCACCGTAGCTGCCTCGGACTTTACTCTGTTGACGACTACTCTCTGTGTTCTGTTAGTGAGGAAATTATAGATCCATCGACCGACTTTTCCTGTTATTCCTTTAGCACGCATTTTGTGCGCTATTACGCCATGGTCACACTTGTCGAAGGCTTTTGCAAAGTCTGTATATATTACATCTGCATTCTTTTTGTCTTCTAGTGCATTTAGGACCTTGTCGTAGTGATCCAATAGTTGAGACAGACAGGAGCGACCTGTTCTAAACCCATGTTGCCCTGGGTTGTGTAACTGATGGGTTTATTGATGGGTGGTGATCTTGCTTCTTAGGACACTTTCAAAGATTTTTATGATATGGGATGTTAGTGCTATTGGTCTGTAGTTCTTTGCTGTTGCTTTACTGCCCCCTTTGTGGAGTGGGGCTATGTCTGTTGTTTTTAGTAACTGTGGGACGACCCCCGTGTCCATGCTCCCTCTCCATAGGATGGAAAAGGCTCGTGATAGGGGCTTCTTGCAGTTCTTGATGAACACAGAGTTCCATGAGTCTGGCCCTGGGGCAGAGTGCATGGGCATGTCATTTATCGCCTGTTCGAAGTCATTTGGCGTCAGGATAACATCGGATAGGCTTGTGTTAATCAAATTTTGTGGCTCTCTCATAAAAAATTCATTTTGATCTTCGACTCTCAGTCTGGTTAGCGGCTTGCTAAAAACTGAGTCATATTGCTGTCATCTGACAGTGGTGCTTGCTTTCACACCCTTTTCGTTTAATCACCTTGTGTCTGTTTGTCTTTTGGGGGATATTCTCTCTGCCATTGCATCTGCTGACAGAAAGGTTACTACAAAGCACCAGCTCTCGTCGCATTCCTGGAGGGTGGGCTAAATGTTAGTGAGAGGGTAGGGTGGATGTTACTGGGAGGGTGGACTGGATGTTGCTGGGAGTGTGGACTGGATGTTGCTGGGAGCATGGGCTAGATGTTAGTGAGAGGGTGGGGTGGATGTTGCTGGGAGGGTGGACTGGATGTTGCTGGGAGGGCGGGCTAGATGTTAGTGAGAGGGTGGGGTGGATGTTGCTGGGAGGGTGGACTGGATGTTAGTGAGAGGGTGGGGTGGATGTTGCTGGGAGGGTGGACTGGATGTTGCTGGGAGGGTGGGCTAGATGTTAGTGAGAGGGTGGGGTGGATGTTCCAGGGATGGTGGGCTGGATGTTGCTGGGAGGATGTGTGCTGGGTAGGCGGGCGCTGGGAGGGTGGGTGTTTGCTGGTAGGGTGATCGGTCTGGGTACTGGGCGTGGCTGGGCGTGTGCTGGCTCACAACTGCCACTAACACCATATTAGTTTAACCCAGAATTATCCTCGGGTACTTTGCGAACACGTTTATGATAAAATAGCTGAGGAATACGTCTCATCAGCTAATTCCCTCCTACATTGCTACGACAAGCTATATTAATACTTATCAGAAAACATTATACATTTATACCTTAAGTATAAAACAATTATATACTCAGTTTTTTATAGTACTGAAATATAAATATATAAACAAGCTTGTGTGTGGAGCAACTTTTAATGCTAATAAAGATTTCAGTTCACGTTTGAAAGTGACCTTTTTTAATTAAATTTGACATTGCTGAATTCAAATTTGAGTCTGGTTTTGCTCCAACACGTACAGTGTCTGTGAAATAGAGCCCCAGGGTGAATGATTCCACTAAGACAACCAGCACGGAGAAAAAATATCAGGGAAACCTATGATTAGTTTGCTGGCCGACTACTGCTGAACACTGGACACTTTTACCTAATTAGGGGCTGTTTTGCCCTCTCTGTATCCCTGTGTATTTGTGCTATTGTAAATAGATTGGATATAGGATCTATAATAAATAGCCGCTTCAGCAGCAAAGTGATGGAAATGCTAATGATGAAAAGGTGCGTGCCGAAAAATTATGAGAATAAGACCAAGAACAATTATGAGAATAAGAACAAATATAATGTAAGATTGTGTAAAGAGGAATAAAAATCGAGGAATAGTTAGAAATAAGTAAGAAAAATGGAAAGAAGTTAAAAATTCACTTCATGTCCTGAGATGAGGATTGTAGTGTATTCAATCTATGGGAGTGATGGTTAAGTTAGTCTTGCCACGGTATTATATGATGTGGTGGTAGTTACTATGATAGCAATTTTATTTTTCAAATGGTTGGCAAGTGATGTTGAGAAACAGTGAATTGAAGAACGCTGCTTCCGTGGCTCGTAAAGCTTAGTTGGACTGGCTGATCTGGCCTGTCCTGGGTGATTTATGACCTGCCATCCCACGGACACCGCCTTAATTAAGGAAGAGCCTTTATGTAGGTACTTTAGTCTCATCCATTTTATCTGTTTATAGCCTTTACCTTTTACTGGAATTTTAAGCTACTAGTTCCCCCATCACACGTGGATTTATGGCAGATCTTAAATGTGTGTGTTGATTTGTTAGGATATTTAATGGTGATATTGTAAGTACAAAGGTGTGTAGTCTGGCGGAGCAGTTATCACATGGTAGAACTCGCCGTAGCTACGTTAATCAACTTTCACTGATCACCTGCCTCTACTGAGCAGCAGTGACGCTCACTGAAGGTCTTCTCAAGTTGTGGTCTACATTTATCCTTGTTACTGGTCGTAAATGAAATTTTCATTGCTGTTTGTGTATTGGAAAGTTTTCGTAAGAATTTTTTTATGGAATAATTTTCAGCATTTAATGAAATATAATTAAGGCTGTTATGCTCGTGTAATGAATAACTTTGTATATGTGCGTTCACTTAAATGTGGCTTCAGGGGTCGAGTCTTAGCTCATGGCTACGTCTCTCGACTTAGGGCTTGGCAGATCCACTCCCTCCTAGTCTTGTGCCTTAACGTACCTTTTTCGTTTTTCACCTTTCAAACAGCCTATCCTTGTCTACCTTATCAATTGCCCTGAGTATTTTGTATGTTATCATATCCTCCACTGGTTCGTCAGTCTTCCAATGTTAGATTCAATTTTATAAGCCTTCCCTCGTAACTCATACCCCATGTCTCAGGAACAAGCCATGTTACACACTTCTGTACTTTCTCCATTTTATTAACTTGCTTTTATAGGTGCTGGTTCCATACAGGGGTGCTGATTTATGGCATACAGATGTCGAATATATGCTCTCGAACCCGCCAGATAAACTAAAGCCAGGTTTGCTGCCCTCTCCTTTCACACTCTTCTCGGTCCCTCTTCTAGATGCAGTACAGTGATTTGGAACTTAGGACTGTGCGATCACTAACACCTGGTGGTATTCCATAACCAATTCCCTGGTATGTTTTTTTTTTTCAGCTTCTTCAGTCTATAAGGGATCTTTAACTTTAGTGGGCCATCCTCCTGATCTGTTGCCTTGCTTTTTGGTACTCCAGGTATTGCATTTATTATTGCCCCCAAGCATTTTGTCTCTAAGGGCCAAAATATGTGGTTGTTCCCTTATTTTGTCTTATAATGCACTCCTTTCATTATTTGTGTATCTTACCCATATCTTTCTCTCGCTATTTGTTGTTTATTATGTGTCTGCTCTTCAAAAGATGCCTTAATGCTGAAAAGGGGCTCTTAGTAAAAGAAAAAAATAACCAATTCATCCCTTCCATGGGTGAAACCTGAGTGCCCCCCTCCACCCATTTACCAGATGTTATGTGACCCAAGGTTTCTGGTTTACCTGGAGTTTACCTGGAGAGAGTTCCGGGGGTCAACGCCCCCGCGGCCCGGTCTGTGACCAGGCCTCCTTAGGTCATTGTCCCAGGATGCGACCCACACCAGTCGACTAACACCCAGGTACCCATTTTACTGATGGGGAACATAGACAACAGGTGGAAAGAAACACGCCCAATGTTTCTACTCTGGCTGGGAATCGAACCCAGGCCCTCACCGTGTGCAGCGAGAGCGTTAACCACCAGGCCACCGTAGGCATTCTGTGAATGGAGGAGAGGCTTAGGATAGGATTTGGGGTTCAGCTGGAATGTGAATAGGAAATGTGGGTTTAGGAATATGTGAGGGGGAGAAGGCATTGTGATATGATTATTATCATATAAAAACTGATAATCTGTATAAATATGTAGGGTAAGGTTGTTATGAGATAGCTGTATGCTTTACCTCACTTTATCCCAATTGTTTTTCCAGCAGCACCTGAGTAGCAGCAGTCGGAGCAGCAGCAGTCAGCTCAAAAGATCGCAACACACCTCACACTCACACTCCTCCACGAACTTAAGTGAAGTTAAGTCTTCCAGTAACCTAAGTGAACACAAGGCTTCTGCAAGCATTAACAAGTCAAACCTTTCAGAACTCAAGTCGTCTATGTCTGAAGTCAAGTCCAATATCAGTGAGATGACAGCAGTAAGTTCACCTCTTCCAGTGTTTCTCAAATAGAGTACCATATCTTAATTGAGAAAAACTCAGTGTTTGTATGTCACTATCTATTATAAAAGGCCAGAAGCAGTTACGATACTATGTACTTTCTAACTCTTTGTTATAACTTTCTATCCATATTACCCAAGGTTCCCAACAAAAGTAGATATTCAAAAGTTGTTTTAAATGCTTTATTAGTCTTTCATTTATCTGTTTACCCCACTACAGGCCAAACAATGACAAATAATTTTGTCTTTGTGGAATCAGTATCTGTATACAAAAACAGGAGAATGTGCATGTTGATGAAGGTGGTTTTACAGACACAAAAAGACCAAGAAACTAATCATAATAGACTGACTTGTTTTCCAACAATAACACTGTTGTAAATGTTGTTTCGGTCTATTAATTACTGAACTTTCCTAAAGTAAGCTCGTGTTTATTGCCTACAAAAATAACTACAATTTATAACACGATTAAATTTTTTTGTCAATTCCTTTGAAAGGACAGTGTACATTTCTTTTATAATTTATGTCCTTATGTTCATGATTGTATCATATAACTCTAAGGCATTAAATCCAGACTTCAGAATTAAGTACAGGCAACTCATTGATTCATAATATTAATTAGAATCTGATACTGTAATGTGGCATATAAAATACAGTACTATTTTTAATGCTGCTTTAATTCACATAACAGAAATTGAGTGCATATCTCAAGTGATTGTTCTTCACAACAAACTGTTATAGTACATACCTCACTGCAGTGATTTTTTTCATAACAGTGTGCCAGTAATATTACCAGTACGTATTCCTTACAGTACTTATTGACACTTCGCTGTACTTCTCTTTATTCTATTACCTAAATATAACAATGGTTATAAATGACCATAATTTTTAAAGGGGTGGACCGGTAAGCCAGCGGAAGGCCTCGGTCAGATGACCAAAAGCTCCAAAGGCGGGTCATCATCTGACTAAGACCCGCGTCAGGAAACATTTGTCCTGTTTCCTGACGAACCTTACCTAACCTAACCTTCTATTACCTTTTGCCATTGATTTTGAGTCTTTGACTTCTTGTTTGCAAAACTGAGAGTCTGGTGAAGTGACCTGGATGGCAGTGAACACCATAACTTGCTGTTCAGCCATTGACCTTCATAATACTGGCCTATGATTTGTTCATTGTCACTGACTCTGAGTGTTACTCCTGAGCACTTTCTTATACAAGCCTCAAATCTGCTAATTGGAGCATGTACCAGCATCTGAATTCAATCACTGTCTGTAGTCTGACACTCCTCTCCTTACTTATCCACTATGTGAACAATTTGTTTTTTTCAAGCTTATTACAATCTGTGGTATAAACCTTGGTAATAAATACCAACAAGTTAGTTTAGAAAGACACGTAAGCAAACACTATAACATATTTATTAGAAAACGTTTCGGTCCTGGGACCTTGATCACTTCTAACATACAGAGGTAGAAAAACATTATATATATAGGCGGAGAGTGAGGTGTGACGCACGTGACCTGAGGAATGTCATAAGAACATAAGAATGGAGGAACACTGTAGAAGGCCTACTGGCCCATGCGAGGCAGGTCCTTATCAAAACAACCTCTACCTATGATGAGGATGGGTAGACGATGAAATCATGTGACTCCTGTGTTGTTGGGTTGGTGGTGCTTAAGTATCATGTATGCCAATGTTTTTGAAATTTTGCAGTTTCCAGTGTTGCGTTCTATAGTGTCGGTGACGGCGATTAGTGAGGCTTCTAGGCACCGTCGGCATCTGAGGTCTGGTTCGGTGAGAACGAGTTGTGCCTCATTCCAGTTCATCAAATGTCCCGTGGAGTCTCTGTGGAGGACACAGGCGTACCTTACATCGCCTCTGTTAGAGGCATTTCGATGCTCATTCAGGCGGACTGCAAGATCTCTGCCTGTCTCGCCTGCAGAGATCTTGCAGTCCGCCTGAATGAGCATCGAAATGCCTCTAACAGAGACGATGTAAGGTACGCCTGTGTCCTCCACAGAGACTCCGCGGGACATTTGATGAACTGGAATGAGGCACAACTCGTTCTCACCGAACCAGACCTCAGACGCCGACGGTGCCTAGAAGCCTCACTAATCGCCATCACCGACACTATAGAACGCAACACTGGAAACTACAAAATTTCAAAAACATTGGCATACATGATACTTAAGCACCACCAACCCAACAACACAGGAGTCACATGATTTCATCGTCTACCCGTCCTCATCATAGGTAGAGGTTGTTTTGATAAGGACCTGCCTCGCATGGGCCAGTAGGCCTTCTACAGTGTTCCTCCATTCTTATGTTCTTATGACATTCCTCAGGTCACGTGGGTCACACCTCACTCTCCGCCTATATATATAATGTCTTTCTACCTCTGTATGTTAGAAGTGATCAAGGTCCCAGGACCGAAACGTTTTCTAATAAATATGTTAGTGTTTGCTTACGTGTCTTTCTAAACCATTACAATCTGTAAATATGACATGAACATGATACAGTAAGTATAGTACCAGTATATGTCATTTCATAAAATACAGTGAAGTTAGCAGAAACCATCTAACTGGCTGGAAGAGAGGTGTGGTGGAGCTGGGTTTTATTATACATGTAGATGGAAGGAGTATGGGAGTTAACAGTAGATTAAATGGGTAAGTGAGAAAAAAAGAAAGCAAATTTTCAGTTACATTTTTTGTATACAAGTAAAACATTTAAAATGGATATATTCTGAGACTGCAGATATCACATTTCTTGACTAATTTTTACCAAAAAATAGCATACTCGGCAGTGAGAATAATACATAATAATAATAATAGGGGATGAGCTTACCCCATATGCACCAGACAGTCATATTAATTTAAAAATAAATGATTATGGTTAAAAAACTGAAAAAAAAATATTATCCATAATTTATTCATAATAATCCTTCATGCTTTTACCCTTCCTCCTCACTCCACTCCCAACCAATCATCCAGTTGTCCTGGTGAATCATAATTATGTACATGTGAAGACACATTTCCCTAAGGATGACAAAACATAAGTTCATATATTTATAACATCTTTATTGGATATGTTTTGATCCAGTGACCTTGGAGCCACCAAGGTTTCAGGACCTTGGACCCATATTGTTGGTATTACTATGGCTTCTAAATTCATATACATATTCCCAATTCTCTTTATTCACTTCCTCCATTCCTCGTCTTGACTTTGCCTTATTCATCTGTTTGACGTGGTGCATGAAACCTAGCCGTAAAATTTAATTAAAAATGTACTTACTTGACTTGGGCGATTGCATAGGAGTGCTTAGAGAATTACTGGTAGAAATGGACTAACTGCATAAAAGAAAGCTCGCAAAATGAGACACCTATATACATGTACAGTACTCATTTGGTGTGTGTATGGTGAGCAGACAGCTTATTGATGATAATCCCGTCGAGAAATTTGAACTTATTTTTATATTTTGGTGAGTTTGGAATGTTTTAATTTGGTATTATAGAATTTTATCATGTGCATTGATTTGTGTATGTTTGGCAGGCTCATATTTTCTTTTGGTCCAAATTTGTTAGTAATGTGATGTTTTTATGGTAATGAGGAGCTGTTAACTGGGAGGTACAGGTTCTAGATAAGCAAAACTGTTCTTGAAAGTATTCTTAGTTGCAAATAAAATTATACTAACTAAACTGTTGTTAATCGGGGTATATGTAATAAATATAATGTGATAAATTTAAATACTCCTTATATCAATACTGTATTTTTAAACTTAGCCTTGTAACAGGAATAATTCTACATGGTTTAGTTTTGTTGCCACCCATAATTTGTTAATTAGGTTTTTGATTGTCAGTCTGCTAAGTTGGCTTTATTAGTGAATTATTACATTTACTGGTAAATGCTTGTTTTTATACTACGTATAGTCATCACAATGAATAATGGGTAAATATTTTTGAGCTCAAAAATGCTTAATTAATTAAACTTATTTTTATTGTGAAACTGCCGGCTTCATGTGTACTAATATGCAATATATTTATAGACTACTGTACTGTATTTACAAAAATAATAATGAATTATCATTGTTTACATTGCAGCAAAGCAATAGTGTGAACTATAATCGATCCATGTCCCTGGCCAGCAATGCTGCCCTGCAGCAGGGTGCATCTTCAACAAGTCTGCAGTCAGGCTTTAACAAGCGCAAAGCTTCAGGCTTTAATATGGGGTCCATGGATGCCCTTAATGATGCCCTTCAGATGGGATCAACAGAGCAACTGGCACTTGAGGATGATTTTGACCTGCAGAACCTGGCAGTTCAGCAGGATCAGCTCAGCTCCTCACCTCTCACCTCAGGCTCCGCAAATGGAAATAATCCCAAAGAGCTAAAATATGAACAGAAGAAAGTGACATCTTCATCAAAAACAAAGGTTAGAGTTTAATTTACTTATATAACTCATAAATATACAATGCTTGTAGTGTTCTGACAAATGAGATGGACTTGTTTTTTAAAAGTGCAACGATGTATTATCTTTTTCTTATCTTACAAATATTTCATTGAGTGAAACTTAGTGAAGTACAATATAATGTAGCATATGAGAATGTTTGCTAAGACATCATATTCATTAATAAAATATGCCTATTAGTTTTCAAGAGCTACATGTCTCAAACTTTTACAGGTTGTGACAGATAAAAATAGCTATGAATCTGCCTCAGGACAGTCATCAGAGTCTAGAAAACTGCAAGCAGGGGATGTGTCGTATGCAGAATCGTCAAAGAAGGCTGCAACCAAAGCAAAAATAGAAGTTGATGGCATTACAGCAGAAAAGGCCGCAGCTGTCTCACAGGTGAGTTAACTATTTGTATTGTATTTGGGAAGTTATTTTTTTCTGAGTTTTAGTTTTATAATTTTACATTACAATATACAGTACTTTAGCTGTAGGTTTGCTTGGGTTAGGCTCCTAGAGTTCCTCATTCAGGGTCAGCAAATTCCACTAAATTACATCTGTTAAAAATTTTGTTTTGGCTTTGGGCTCATTTCATGTTTCACAGCCCAGGTCAACCAGGCTGTGATAGATATGCTGGCTAGGAACAGCCTGGTTAATCAGGCAAGCACCAGACAAACCTGGCCCAGGGCCAGGCTGCATGTGTAAGGGAACTCTTGAAACTCATCAAAGGTATGTCAGAGGCCACATATATTTAAATATTGCTTGACCCTCATTAAAATTGATTTTCATCACAGATTTTTGTGTGGGAAATCCAGTGAGTTGATTATCTAATGTAATCCTATTGTTGATTTTCATTTTAAGGGTTATATGAAAAGCTAAAATAAAATGGGTATCATGGTAAACAGCAAAGATTAAAAGCTCTTCAACATTTAACCCTTTCACTGTCTAAACCCCTGAAATTAGTAGTGCTCCTAGTGTCCACTTTTTTTTTTGTTTAGTATTTTTTCTTCTGAAATGGTAGAAAATCTTTCTGAAGGCAGTGATACCAAAAGTATGAAATTTGATGGAAAACTTATGGAATTATGCAGGCACAAATTTTGCAGTCTGGGCTCAATTTATACATTTGAGTCCTATTTCAAGTCAATTCCATTGCTCCATTTGACCAAGTTTTTAGTTATTTAGCTAGTGTGTCTTCTGTTTTCTCAGTTGATCACACGAAATTTGCCATTCAACAATTACAACCACCCCATATAATGCAAAGAAGTCAGTAATTTAGCCAGTTTTACACAATTAAAAAAAATACTGATTTCAAAATAGTGTAAAATAAACAATGTAGACATTTCTGGAACTATAACAATATTTCCTCTCCCGTATTACACTTGCCTTCCATGTTGAATTCATAATCAAATAAAAATGAAAGATTTACTATATTTCCTGATAATAAAATAAGCCAGGAATGATTGGTCATGGTTTACAGCATCCCAATGATTAAGTCAGACATTAAAAAAGCTTTTTCCATCATGCTCTGTCTGAGGCAGGTTTTTCTTTTTATACTGTGCACACTCACTGTGCAGACCCATTCTCTTATATCTAGGCCAAAATTTGCCACTCCCAGCTTTATTTGAGTGAGCTGAGCTCATGACGTAGAACTATGTGAGGGACCCTGGCCTCGATGATGTCGTTCTACATAATGGCCCCTGAAAGTGTTAAAGCATGCAAATTTGAAGGTTTGGTTATTTACTTGTACCTTCAACTTTGTTTATCAACATACCGTACCTCAGCATTCCTTGTGTATTCTCTTTTTAGACACTTCTTGCTTTTTCGTTTGCTTTTCATTTTTTTTTTGTCATTTTAAGTATTTTTCCTCTGGGTAGTTTAACATTCATCTACACATACTGTGAGAATGGGAAGTTGCAGAAATTCATCTAAAGAATATTCATGAATTTCCTTGAAATTTATCATCATTGTTGATGGGGAGGCATAGGCCAACAACACAAATGGTTCTAGCAGTGGAAGCTATATTTTTGACATGTTTGTTCCTGGCAATATCCAGGTGGTTGATTTTGGCAGACAGCAAGGGTTCCCCATCCCCCCACCCTACCCCAAGACCCAATTAGCATAAAAAAAAAACTGAGTCATAAATATAAATGAGAAATAAACAATTTTACACGTTACCTTTTGTGTTGAGATACGAATATTTGACTTGAGAAGGAGGATGTGGTGGTAAAGGGAAGGTGCATCATGAACATTGTTATATATGGCCATAGATAATTCTACTATAGGTATGGGGGTTGCTGGTTGGTTCACTAGATGCAAGATTGAAGGAGTGGTACTTGGCTTTCTTGAAATCATGAGTGGACTTATGCATGAGCTTTCAGTTGGAAGGACATAGTCATGATCTGGTTAAAGCATATTATTAAATGCTATTGCAATGCTATAAAATGAATATGCTGACTGCAACACACTGTTTATTGCATAAAACAGCTAAGATGCAAGAGATTGCTTACTGCGAGCATTCTGCTGAGGTTGTAGCGGGAAGAAGCCTATATGCTATATTTAATCCTGTTCTGGTGAATTTATGGGGATTTAACTAAATATCTGCTTCCTTGGATCAAATCTGATTTTCTCCCATTTCTCAGGCACTGTATGAACCTTGTGGGTTTAGTGCTTCCCCAGTAATAATAATAATAATAATAATAATAATAATGTAGGTAGTAGGTTGGTAAACAGCAACTACCCAGGGAGGTACTACCGTCCTTCCAAGTGGGTGTAAAACGAAAGCCTGTAATTGTTTTACATGACTGTAGGATTGCTGGTGTCTTTTGTCTGTCTCATAAACATGAAAGATTTCAGGTACGTCTTGCTACTTCTACTTACACTTAAGTCACACTACACATACATGTACAAGCATATACATACACACCCCTCTGGGTTTTCTTCTATTTTCTTTCTAGTTCTTGTTCTAGTTTATTTCCTCTTATCTCCATGGGAAAGTGGAACAGAATTCTTCCTCTGTAAGTCATGCGTGTTGTAAGAGGCGACTAAAATGCCGGGAGCAAGGGGCTAGTAACCCCTTCTCCTGTATAAATTACTAAATTTAAAAAGAGAAACTTTCGTTTTTCTTTTTGGGCCACCCTGCCTTGGTGGGATACAGCCATTTTTTTCAAAAGAAAGAACAATAATAATAATAATAATAATAATGTGATGAATGGTTTAGAAAACCGACAAGTTGAAGAATTGAGACACTTATGCAACACATGGGAATCTTTATTGAAGAAATGTTTTGCCACACAGTGGCTTCATCAGACCAATACAAAGTAGAAATGGGTAAGGAGAGGAGAAGTTTGAGGTAATCAGTCCCTCAACCTGGAATCGATATGTTCAGTCCATCACTCTTGTAGGAAATGCAGCATAGGGCCAGAGAGGTGGCTTATATACTGCAGTGTGATCCTGCCTCCACCTGCTTCACCTCATCTCACTGCAGTATATAAGCCACCTCTCTGGCCCTATGCTGCATTTCCTTCAAGAGTGATGGACTGAACACATCGATTCCAGGTTGAGGGACTGATTACCTCAAACTTCTCCTCTCCTTACCCATTTCTACTTTGTATTGGTCTGATGAAGCCACTGTGTGGCGAAACGTTTCTTCAATAAAGATTCCCATGTGTTGCATAAGTGTCTCAATTCTTCAATAATAATAATAATAATAATAATAATAGTAGTAGTAGTAGGTTGGTAGACAGTGACCACTCAGGGAGGTACTACCGTCCTACCAAGTGAGTGTAAAGAGGAAGCCTGTATTTTGTTTTGCATGATGGTAGGATTGCTGGTGTCGTTTTTTCTGTCTCATAAACATGCAAGATTTCAGGCACATCTTACTACTTCTACTTACACTTAGGTCACACTACACATGCATGTACATGTTTATGTATACACACTCATCTGAGTTTTCTTTGATTTTATCTTAATAGTTCTTATTCTTATTGCTTTTCCTTTCATATCCATGGGGAAGTGGAATAAGAATCTTTCCTCCATAAGCCATGTATGTTGTAAAAGCCAACTAAAATGCTGGGAACAGTGGGCTAGTAACCCCTCTTCCCATATAGCTTACTAAAAAGAAAAGGAGAAAATCATCAAAGTGGGATGTTTGATTTATTTATTTGACATGTGTTGGGGAGAGGAGTGGGATTAAATTATGGGGAATCAAGTACAAAATGGGAGTTGACACAGTTAGTTTTTGGTGATGATACTGTGCTTAAGGGAGATTGTAAAGAAAAGTTGCAAAGGTTAGTGGACGAGTTTGGGAGGGTGTGTAAAGGTAGAAAGTTGTAAGTGAACATAGATAAGAGTAAGGTGATGAGGGTATCAAACGATTTAGATAAAGAAAAATCGGATATCACATTGGATAGAGGGAGTATGGAAGAAGTGAATGTTTTCAGATATTTGGGAGATGACATGTCAGCAGATGGGTTTATGAAGGATGAGGTTAAACATAGAATTGATGAACAAAAAAAGGTGAGTGGTGCATTGAGGTATTTGTGGAGACAAAAAAATGTTATCCATGGAGGCAAAGAAGGGAATGTATGAAAATATAGTGGTACCAGCACTCTTATAAGAGTGTGAAGCTTGGGTTGTGAATGCTGCAACTAGGAGGTGGCTGGAGGCAGTGGAGATGTCCTGTCTAAGGGCAATGTATGGTGTAAATATTATGCAGAGAATTCGGAGTGTGGAAATTATGAGAGGGTGTGGAGTTAATAAAAGTATTAGTCAGAGGGCTGAAGAGGGATTGTTGAGGTGGTTTGATCATTCAGAGAGAATGGACCAAAGGAGAATGACATGGAGAGCGTATAAATCTGTAGGGGAAGGAGGGCAGGGTAGGGGTCGTCTTCGAAAAGGTTGGAGGGAGGGGATAAAGGTTTTGTGGGCGAGGGGCTTGGACTTCCAGCAAGCATGCGTGAGTATGTTAGATAGGAGTGAATGGAGATGAATAGTTTTTGGGACCTGACGAGCTGTTGGAGTGTGAGCAGGGTAATATTTAGTGAAGGGTTTCACTGGTGATTTTTATATGGCTGGACTTGAGTACTGGAAATGGGAAGTACAATGCCTGCACTTTAAAGGAGGGGCTTGAGATATTGGCAGTTTAGAGGGATATGTTATAGTATATCTTTATATATGCTTCTAAACTGTTGTATCTGGGTGCCTCTGCAAAGACAGTAATTATGTATGAATGAGGTGAAAGTGTTGAATGATGATGAAAGTATTTTCTTTTTGGGTCACCCTGCCTTAGTGGGAGATGGCTGACTTGTTGGAAAAAAAAAAATATAATATCAATAAAAAACCCAAAAAACAAAATACTTCTTGTTTTGCCAAATCAAAGGGAAAAACAACATCCAGTATTGGGCCCCTGCTTAGGCAGGATGGGACATACACAGATGACAGCCAAGAAATGAGCGAGATACTAAAGTCCCAATATGACTTGGTGTTCAGCGAAGCACTGCCCAGACTAAGGGTCGACAATCCAAATGAATTCTTAATGAATGAAACCCAAAATTTGATCATCTTAAAAATCTTGGATATTAACCTAACGACACAAGACTATGAAGAGGCAATAAATGACATGCCCATGCACTCTGCCCCAGGCCCAGACTTGTGGAACTCAGTGTTCATCAAGAATTGCAGGAAGCCCTATCGCGTGCCTTCAGCATTTTATGGAGAGGGAGCATGGACACAGGTCATCCCACACACACTAAAAACAACAGACATAGCCCCACTCCACAAAGGTGGCGGTAAAGCAATTGCAAAGAACTACAGACCGATAGCACTAACATCCCATATCATAAAAATCTTTGAGAGGGTTCTAAGAAGCAAGATTGCCAACCACCTAGATACCCATCAGTTACACAACCCAGGGCAACACGGGTTTAGAGCAAGTCGCTCCTGCCTGTCCCAGCTACTGGACCACTATGACAAGGTCCTGGATGCTGTAGAGGATAAACAAAATATAGATGTAGTATACAGTGGACCCCCGCTTAACGATCACCTCCAAATGCGACCAATTATGTAAGTGTATTTATGTAAGTGCGTTTGTACGTGTATGTTTGGGGGTCTGAAATGGACTAATCTACTTCACAATATTCCTTATGGGAAAAAATTCGGTCAGTACTGGCACCTGAACATACTACTGGAATGAAAAAAGTTCGTTAACCGGGGGTCCACTGTACTTAGATTTTGCAAAAGCTTTTGACAAGTGTGACCGTGGTGTAATAGCACACAAAATGCGTAATAAAGGAATAACAGGAAAAGTTGGTAGATGGATATATAACTTCCTGACAAATAGAACACAAAGAGTAATAGTAAACAGATTAAAGTCCCAGGCAGCCACGGTAAAAAGCTGTTCCACAAGGCACAGTATTCGCTCCCATTCTATTCCTCATCCTCATTTCTGACATAGAGATGTAAGCCATAGCTCCATGTCTTTCTTTGCGGATGAGACCTGAATTACCATGGCAGTGATCTCCATCAAAGGCACCGTGAGACTCCAAGCGGACATCAACCAAATCTTCGAATGGGCCACTCAAAACAATATGAAGTTCAATGAGGAGAAATTTCAACTACTCAGATATGGGAAACTTGAGGAAATTAAAAATGTATCAGGGTATATGACAAATTCTTACCATACAATAGAGCAGAAAAGTAATGTGAAGGACCTGGGAGTGATAATTGCAGAGGATCTCGCCTTCAGAGACCACAGCAATGTATCTACTTCATTTACTAGTAAAATAATAGGATGGATAATGAGAACCTTCAAAACTAGGGATGCCAATCCCATGATGATTCTCTTTAAATTGCTTGTGCTCTCTAGGCTGGAATACTCCTGTATACTAATGGCCCCCTTCACAGCTGGTGACATTGCAGACCTGGAGAGTGTACAAAGAACTTTCACTGCACACTTAAGTACGATAAGGCACCTAAATTACTGGGAACGGTTGAAGGTCCTTGATCTGTATTCCCTGAAATGCAGGTGAGAGAGATGCATGATAATATACACTTGGAAGGTCCTGGAGGGATTGGTACCAAACCTGTACGTGAAAATCACTCTGTGAAAGCAAAAGACTCGGCAGGAGATGCAATATTCCCCCGTTGAAAAGCAGGGGTACCACGAGTACATTGAGAGAGAACACGATAAGTGTCCGGAGCCCAAGACTGTTCAGCTGCCTCCCAGCATACAATAGACCCCTGGCTATCTTTAAGAAGGCACTGGACAGGCACCTAAAGTCAGTACCTGACCAACCGGGCTGTGGTTCGTATGTCAGCTTGTGTGTGGCCAGCAGTAACAGCCTGGTTGACCAGACTCTGATCCACTGTGAGGCTTGGTCTCAGACTGAGCTGCAGGGGCATTGACCCCTGAAACCCTCTCCAGGTAATAGTAGTAATGGTAAACCTAAACTGTCATTCTTATTTTTGGCTGCCCCTTGTTCAACTGATTCCCATGCACAGTATGAAAAGATACTTAACCCTTTGAGGGTGGCCAGGCCCTCTCAGAGACTTGTTCTCAGGGTTGCCAAAATTTAAAAAAAAAAAAATTATGAAAAGATAGAGAATCTTTTCCCAATCCTAATGACACCAAAAGTATGAAATTTGATGGAAAACTTACGGAATTATGCTCTCGCGAAGTTAGTGGTCTCGACGATGTTTACGAATCGGCGATTTTGCCCACTTTGAGCCCCATTTTCGGCCAATTCCAGTGTACTAGTCGACAAAAATAACTATTTCGCTAGAACTCCATTTTTTCTATCGAATGAGTACAAGAAACCACCCATTTACCGATTTCAACTATCCAATAAAGTGGTCAGAATTTAGCAATTTTGCCAATTTCACACAAATTTCAAAAGATGCCAATTTCCAAATAGGGTCCAGAATAAACAAGAAAAACATTCCTGGCACTAAAATCGCATTTCCTCTGTTCATTAGTCACGTCCCCAGGCCCCTCTTACATTTCTTTTGCTTTCCACTTTGATTTTTTATTCTCACAAAAAAAAATAAGATTCTGTTATGCAGACTACTGCATTAGTGTAGAAATGGTATAAATAATATCAGCGCACTTGTGAAAGAATATTAGACTCACCAGTTGTCGTGTATTGGACGCTTAGCACGATTTGCTTACTTTTGAACTTTGGTAAAAAATCTAACATTTCTGCTACTTTGAGCTCAATTTCAAGGTACTTTTAATTGTAAAACCAGTCAAAATCATCTCAATTTCTGTAATATGTCGTCCATTCTATACAATGAGACCAGGAAAACTAGAATACAACAATAAATACCATACGAAAATACAGTGGAAAGTCGCTGTTTTAAACCAAAAACACAAAGTTTTTTTTTTTCCTCATTACGCACTATGTGCTGCAGGATTTTTTTTTTTTATACTGCGCACACTGACCACATAGACCCATTCTTTCATATGTAGGCCTACCAGCTTTCTCTTGCTAGATTTGAGGGCGCTAGAATTTATGCGTACTAGTACGTCAAAAACCCTGGTGCGTAAGCCTTACTAGTACGGCCGAACCCCCAAAAGGGTTAAGGACTGGAGTTTGTTGAGGTCAGGGAAGGGAAGCAATACCTTGCCATACTGTGGTTTGCTCTTACAGTCAGTGACAAAGGGTCACAGTTTGGTTGTGTTGTGCTGTGACTGTGTATAATATTCACCTTTTTTAGGTGTGTACCAAAATTGCAGCCATACATTTAGTAACAATTATTCTAACTAGTGGGATTTTATTAACAATAGAAAAAAGGATGATGTTGAATTCATACAATATAGATGTACTTCTAGCATTCCTTATGTCAGATAATTGGTCATTTTGCAGTACATTGCTGTAAGTACATAAGAATGGAAGAACACTTCAGAAGGCCTACTGTCCCATACAAGGCAGGTCCTTATCAAAACCACCTCTACCTGAAGCTTCCCAAGAATTTACTCCCATACTCATGACACCAATCAAACCCAGCCCCTCCTATTCATATATTTGTCCAATCTCTCTTTAAAGCCATCCAAGGTCCTAGCCTCTATCCCCCTGCTGGGAAGATTGTTCCATGCATCCACAACTGTTCAAAAACCAGTACTTACCTATGTCCTTTCTAAATAAATTTATCCAACTTAAATCCGTTATTTCTGCTTCTTACCTGGTTCGACATCCTCAGTACTTTATTAACATCACCTTTGTTTATGCCCATCATCCACTTGTACACTTCAATAATATCTCCCCTCATTCTCTGTCTCTCCAGAGAGTGAAGATTCAGGGCTCTAAGTCTATCTTCATACAAGAGATTCCTTATACAGTAAATCATTTTAGTCATTCTTCTTTGTATGTTCTCCAATGAATCTATATCTATCCTGTAATTGACCAGAACTGAGTGTCATAATCCAAATGAGGCCTCACTAGTGATGTTATTCACTAGCATAAATTAGGTGTATATTCTCTGTGCTATATGGCAGGATGTTCAAAATCCATTGAAAATGGGTTTTTAATAAATAAGCCAAAGATGTTGCAATATTATTATTGCTCTTTTTTAACAAACTGGCTGTATCCCACCAAGGCAGGGTGACCTAATAAAAAAAACGAGTTTTTCTTTTTAAATTTAGTAATTTATACTAGCCTCTTGCTCCCAGTATTTTAGTTGCCTCTTACGAGACGCATGGCTTTCAGGGGAAGAATTCTTTTCCGCTTCCTCATGGATAATTATTATTTTTCATTTATGAGGAAGAGACGAGCCATTTGGGTCATACAATGCCTAGGGTAATGGAATGCATTCAGCTTCAGTCTAAGGCAGGGGAAGGTCAGGTTCGGTTCTGTGGATGAGGAGTCCCTCACTAGCATTAAGGAACCTTCCCTGAGAGGCTAAACATATTACAGCTTTAGCAAGGAACCTCCCTTGAGAGGCTTAAGTTTTACAGCTGTGGCTTCTATAGCTTTTCAGTCTGTCAGACATTATCATTTCTCTAACTGCTGATTGAGTGAACTCCGTGTGTTCAGCTGTCTGGTTTTTTATTTCTAAGAGTGCTAGCTGCAAGCTGTCAAAGATATTAATGACTTACAGTATTTTGAAATATTTACTGAGGCTAGCAACCAAAATGCTATTTTTTTGGTGTGTGGGGGGGGGCTCATTATTGTCTTTGTATTTTATCCTTGGAAAGGGAGTGCAAGTGGAATTGTACATGTTTTATTTGCCTAATAATTGTTTTTAAAATTGTTGCAGAATTTTGCAAAGAAACTATAAAATGTTGATATCATTGTGAAAAATGCTTAGCTAGCTGCCGAAATAGCACACTTATTTTGGTGGGCATCCTTGGTATGGAAGGAACAGTATTTTCACACGACTTAAAAACTAGTATGAAGGAATGCTTAGAGAAAGTTGGGTGCTCAGTATACATACTGCACATCACAATGCAGCCTTCATCTGGCATACACTCTTGATATTGAAGTGACTGTTGTGAAACTGTTAACTGTTGTACAGCTGTTAATGTATGTGAAACTTGTAGCACTTCGGTCTCTACACTCTGTGAACTAAGCACTTGAGGACTATTGTTAGTTTGTCACCAAAGAATTTCAAGCAATAGTCTCCCACTCCATAAAAGGCTGGCTTTTATTAGTCAGTGCAGAGGTAAGGATACTCAATTTATACCATTCACTGAAATAACATTTTCTTTTAGAAGACAAAGCAACTGATCTGGAAATATTGTTTGACAATTCAATGAGTGAAGCGCATCTTTGTCTGATTCACAGCCTTTTGAACAGTTTTTGCAGGAAAATTCTACAAATCAAAAGAGGAAAAAATTTTGAGTACTGCCTTGAAGAAGGCTGCAGAATATATGTAAAAGATTGGATGTGCAGATTTTGCCTTTAAATGTAAAATAATTTCTTTTATGGGGATGGTGTTTTTGGGTGTATTAACAACAAGGAATTGGCTTCAATAAGAAGCAGAATACATTTATTAAATTTGCCATTATTATCTCTTAAAATTAATTTTCTCTAAAGTTCTCTAGCCACATGCACAAATTTTATCACAGAAAAACTTGGTAAGATTTTGAGGAAATCTGCATTTACCCAAAGGAAAGGGTTTGAAGTGAATGGTAATTAGCTGTTAGGTCTGTGGATAATTCTGAATAGAATCATAGAACAGAAGTCCTGGACTAATGCAGATAATTAGCAGATGATGTGCCAATAAGTAGTTGTCAGGTATTCTTCAGTGAATTGAATACCAGGAAAATTTATATGAATCATCTACCAGTTTATATTCATTATCCAAGGCAGGTAAGGTAAGGGTTAGTGTTTGTTGTAATGATGTGCTTTTTTTTGTCTTTGTGATGTTTATTCCTGTTTCCTCTGACCCTCTGTTAATTTTTTTCCTCTTTCTTTTGACTAGCTTAATCTGATCAGATACAGCTAGCTGGGTGAGACCTGAGATCTGGTGTTAGGGGTATTATGCAGGCTACTTACTGCCTTAGTGTGATCAATTTATTTATAGTTTTATCTATTAAAAGAGTTGTTTATAATATGGAAAAAAAAAGGATTTTATGGATACTTTTCTTAAGTGACATCACAGTTTTGTGGATGCATTTTTTCATATTATATACAACTTATTATATTTTACAAAACTATAAATAAATTTATCACCAGGCAGTAGCCTGCATAACATGTATTTTCATCTTGATGACTATCCACTGGAGTAATGAGAGGAACCTTATAGCATGTCTACAGTGGAATCAGTTCTACAGTGTTTGTTAAACCTGACCCACCCCTCAAGGAAGGTTTTTTTAATACCGATGAGAGGCTTTTGATTGAGGAAATTGTAGCTGACATACAATTCTTTGGATCAAATTTGATTGCCTTACATTCTCTCCGGTGCTGTATCACTGTTACAAGTTTAGTACTCCCCTCTTACAAATGTATATGTAATAGTGAAGCTAAACATGTGTGGAGAGTTTTACCAGTGTTCACTTCCAGACAAACAGGTGCACAGGTTTTCATCATTATTAATTGTGCAAATAAGGGTTAACCGTATTTACAGACATAACCTTGACGTGTAAATTATTAAACTGTTGGGTGGGTGCTCACCAAGAATAATTTATTTTTGTAAATAAGGGGGATTACCAGTAGACCCCTGGCTGTCTTCAAGAAGGCACTGGACAGGCACCTAACCAACTGGGCTGTGGTTCGTACGTCAGCTTGCGTGCGGCCAGCGGTAACAGCCTGGTTGATCAGACCCTGATCCACAATGAGGCCTGGTCTCAGACCGGGCCGCGGGTTTGTTGACCCCCGAAACCCTCTTCAGGTAAACTCCAGGTAAATGTTAAAGTTGGTTTAGAAAGACACGTAAGCAAACACTATGACATATTTATTAGAAAACGTTTTGGTCCTAGGACCTTGATCACTTCAGAAGTGATCAAAGTCCAAGGACCGAATCATTTTCTAATGAATATGTCATAGTGTTTGCTTACGTGTCTTTCTAAACCAACTTGTTGGTATATATTACCAAGGTTTATACCAAACGTTAAAGTGACATTTTAAGAAATGTGGGCATCGATGACTTTTGGGCTTTGATTCTAAATGCATTAGCAGATTAATCTTTTAATACATTTTGGACTTCGACATCCACAAAATACCCTGAAATGGACTAATCTAATTCACAATATTCCTTATGGGAACAAATTCGGTCAGTACTGGAACCTGAACATACTTCTGGAATGAAAAAATATCGTAAACCGGGGGTCCACTGTATAATGAAATTTTCTATCACTATTAGGTTTATTTTGGTTCTTTGAACTTTAAGCCTAAGCATTTTATTTGTTACATAGCTCTAGTATTTTGTGTTGGTCTATGTATCAATCAGTCAATTTATTTCAATGCTACATTGCTTGTACAAAATTGGACAACCACATGTCTCGCATGGAAAATCCCTTAGTTATGCAGAGCATTTCTAGCAAGTTTAGACTTACCTAACTTACATTTCTTCTCTCGCCATGACACCAGAATTAAAAGAGGGGTAGTTATTGGCTTCTTTCTGAGAGCCTACAGAATTTCCAGTCCGCAGTTCCTCGAAGAAGAATGCACATACATCACCAGTTCTTTTAGTTCACTACACTTTCCCCTACACTTCATGCATGACTGCAGGAAACGTGCGACACGTATCCTCAACAAGAGCAACACCAATCAAGTTGAAGAAAAGCCTCCAAGTTACATCACTATAAGGGTCAGCAATGTTGCCACTAACGTTTCAAAAATGTTTGACAGAAAACTGGCTAAAATATCTACCAGCTCTTCAACTACTATTAGGAACCTGATACAAAAACCCAAGCATGATTCTGGCACAAGTGCAGGAATTTACACTATACCATGTGGGGGGGGGGGTGACAAAGTATATGTAAGGGACACAGCCAGAACTCTGGACATTAGGATCACCAAACACAAAAAAATGCTTGCAGAAATGATGACCGCAAAAACGTGTGTGTTCAACATAGGGACGATGCTGGACACTTCATGAAATTCAGTGAGGCTAAACTAGTGATTAAAGAAGATGATTTAAGACAGAGAAAATGCATAGAAGCTGCACTAATTGCTGTCATTAATACTATAAGGCAAAAGTTCAGTAGTTACAGTATCTCAAAATTGCTAATCAACAGGATATTACCCATTCTGGAAACTGCTGTTACATAATGTCAACAGGCCAACAAAATAGAGCCACAAAATAGAGTGAAACACCAACGTCAAAGACCTGGGAGTGATCATGTCGGAGGATCTCACCTTCAAGGACCATAACATTGTATCAATCGCATCTGCTAGAAAAATGACAGGATGGATAATGAGAACCTTCAAAACTAGGGAGGCCAAGCCCATGATGACACTCTTCAGGTCACTTGTTCTATCTAGGCTGGAATATTGCTGCACACTAACAGCACCTTTCAAGGCAGGTGAAATTGCTGACCTAGAAAATGTACAGAGAACCTTCACGGCGCGCATAACGGAGATAAAACACCTCAATTACTGGGAGCGCTTGAGGTTCCTAAACCTGTATTCCCTGGAACGCAGGAGGGAGAGATACATGATTATATACACCTGGAAAATCCTAGAGGGACTAGTACCGAACTTGCACACGAAAATCACTCACTACGAAAGCAAAAGACTTGGCAGACGATGCACCATCCCCCCAATGAAAAGCAGGGGTGTCACTAGCACGTTAAGAGACCATACAATAAGTGTCAGGGGCCCGAGACTGTTCAACTGCCTCCCAGCATACATAAGGGGGATTACCAACAAACCCCTGGCAGTCTTCAAGCTGGCACTGGACAAGCACCTAAAGTCGGTTCCTGACCAGCCGGGCTGTGGCTCGTACGTTGGTTTGCGTGCAGCCAGCAGCAACAGCCTGGTTGATCAGGCTCTGATCCACCAGGAGGCCTGGTCACAGACCGGGCCGCAGGGGCGTTGACCCCCGGAACTCTCTCCAGGTAAACTCCAGGTCCCTCTGTAGCCATCTGTCTCACCTTAGTTCCACTACTACTACTACTACCACCTCTACCCACACGACATTTCACCTGACTCCTGCCACTATATATACATGTTTTCTTAGTTTTCTCTGTATTAGAACTGAAGAAGCCACTCGTGGCGAAACGTTTCCTTTAATAAATGTCCTGAACTGTACATAAGCGTCTTTTTCCACATCTTGTCGGTATCACCATACCATTTCCTCAATATATGATAGTGAAAAAAAGGCTATGATTCACTTTCAGCCATTTTTGCTTTACAGCAGTAACCCAGAACCTAACCTGCTGTATAAGTTGGGCCCTGCTGTATTAAGAAGTTTGCCTGTTGTGACTATCACACAAGCTCACAAGATGTTACAGTACTTGACTACACTCAAAAAAGATAGCAATAAAAGATAGAAAGTTGCAGTTTAACAGATAGTAGAAAACATTTAATGACTGGAAAATACAAATTAAGATAAATGAAGCTACTTACTTCTTTGCAGAATCTGTCTAAAAAATTTAGGTTCCTCTTCCTCTGTCTCCACTTATAACCATTATCACTATATTGATGCACCAACATCCTGACCAATCTGAGATCGAGCTAATATTAGTAAAGGGAGGATCGAGCTTCCACCAATTTTTTCACAAAGCAATTCACTCATTTTTAGCGTTTCGGTAATTGCAATATCTTGTTCATGGCAATTTATTTTATCACACACAAATTTCCTTATTCTTTCTGTTTGCAGTGGGCAAATTTGTTTTTGTAGCTTAAGCAGTTATTTTTTTCATACTGAATGAGTACATGTCAGTGCCTTGGTTGGTTGTCTGTTAGTCTGTCTGTCTCTCTATTTGATGTTTGCTCATGGAGGGATATTTTCACACAGAACTTTCCCAAGATAATAGTAGTCAATTTTAAGTATTTAAGACATTCAAATGATTGTGTCAAGCATTTCCAAAGTTTCAGTAGTATTGATCACATGTCCATATACATTTAAAAAAAAAATAGTTATTGACAGTATTTTGAGGAATTCTTTAATTTACCTTGGCAGTGCTTCATTGGTATGTGACCAGTTGGTCCTTATACTTGGATGCTACTCCTTTAATACAAGATTTTTACCTGTTTATTTATTTTTTCAACAAATGGTCTGTATCCCACTGAGGCAAGGCGACTTAAAAAGAAAAATGGAAGTTTTTCTTTTTAATTATAGTAATTTATATAGGAGAAGGGATTACAACCCACCACCTCCCAGTATTTTAGTTGCCTCGTACGACACACATGGCTTACAGAGGAAGAATACTGTTCAACTTTTCCATGGAGTTTTGCTTGTTTATATCTGCATACAGTGTCTGCACTCTGAAGGAGGGGTGTTAATTTTGCAGTTTTATAACTGTAGTGTAAGCATGCCTCTGGCAAGACAGTGATGGAGTGAATGATGATGAAAGTTTTTCTTTTTCGTGCCACCCTGCCTTAGTGGGAAACAGCTGATGTATTAATAATAATAATAATAATAATAATAATAATAATAATAATAATAATAATAATAATAATGAAAATAATAATCTGCATATAGAATTTTATTATTTAAGTCTTAAGTGCAGTAGCAGTTTAATATTTTTGGCACTTTAGTGTTTCATTGTTGCACAATACTTTTATAGATGATGCAAGGCTATCCAAGTAAACTGATAAACACTGTTCACCAGGTAAGATGATTAGTAAATTTTCCTTCTTGATTAGTAAGTAAAAACAAAGAAGTCAAGAAGCACATAAAATAAATTATTATGCATGGTAAACCTTAATTTGACATTCAGTGCTAGTACTATACACAGCAACAGTATGTATAGACTTTTTTTTTTTACACGCGTCGGCCATCTACCACCAAGGCAGGGTAACCCAAAAAAGAAAGAAACACTTTCACCGTCATTCACACATAATCACTGTCTTTGAAGAGGCACTCAAATACGACAGTTTAAATGTCACTCCAAACTGACAGTATCCTAAACCCCTCCTTTAAAGTGCAGCCATTGTACTTCCCACCTCCAGGACTCAAGTCCGGCTAACTGATTTCCCTGAATACCTCCACAAAATATTACCCTGCTCACACTCCAACAGCTCATCAGGTCCCAAAAACCATTCATCTCCATTGACAGTTATCAAGGGTAAATACCCTAACACAACACTTGGTCACTTACATGTGCTAACCTGAACCTTGGTATCCTCATAAAAATTCTTACGGTAACTGCTTTAAAAAACCTGCTATCAATTCCATACACTTATGACATTTATGATTATGATTTTTCTTATATGAGAGTAATTTGTTCATTATAGTAGCAAGTTGGTAATTGTTATATCAATTTCATAATACTAGAAACAAAATACAGTATGTTTAAAGCACTGAATGACCAAACAGTTGTTGTGCTTGGTGAATAATGTAAACATAATCAAGGGTAAATCTCGAAACCTCAACTTGCCCAAAATGGCTCAGAAACTTCATGACCACACCATTAACATTTCTTTTTACTCTTGTACAGGGACTCTCTTAACTTCAGACATTTATTATGTACTTTCCCAGAAGGATCATTCAATTTTTATTGACATGTATATTTGTTCAATTTCCATGCTTTCATTCTATTACTGAATACTATATTAGAACACCAGTGGGTACTTAAACTGTTTTTTAAATGGGGTGTAAAACCTGAATTCTGTAAGCCCATGGATGCTTAACCAGTCAAAGGTTAACACTTAACAAGACTTGTATCAAGTGATACTTGTTCTGTTTCCTGATGCACAAATTATTACCATTTTTTCCTTGTATCAGATGCTTTTTAACTTGACTCTGTGCAGAGGTTTATATTTGTTTTGCTAAAAATCCACTCTAAATTTTCTACCATCTTCAAATCGTGTGAATATAATAATATACAATACTGAGTGTGTCAATCTTCAACATACAATACTGACACATTTTAGGGAGTGTTGTTACAGTGATCTATGGCCTCATAGATGATACGTTTTGAAAACATTGGTTGATAATTTCTAAAGTAATTAAGCCCTTTTGGTTCACCTCTTAAATAATAGGCAACATTTTGATGCTTGTGAGGTCTCACAGATTTTTATATTTATCTGTTTCACATAGGTTGCCCTTCTGTGCCCACTGCTTTGGTACAGATCAACACGAGAATCTCCTTCCATTCTCTCGGAAAAAAAAAATCATGTCTCGTAGCTAGAAACAAGAGCATTTTATTAAATGCATCACCAGAATAAACCTGTCTTGTCAGTATTATAGATTATTTGAGGTGTTTAGTCATACTCTTCAGCCAAACTAGTAAATATGACTTATTATTCTTGGCAGTACTTTGGTCTACGAGTGTAAATTCACCAGATGGACAATTTCACTTGAAAAATGCCGTGTAGTTTCTTAACTGCAACCAGCCATGGGTGGGATTCTTGAAAGTTGTACCTTTTTTTGGACACCTTTTCTTTAGTTCTCTTATTCTTTTTATGATCCCCTAGGATTCATTAATTTTAACTTACGGGTGATTGGTAATTTGCATGCAAGCGTGAATATTTTTATCACAGAACACTGAATGATCTGTTCTTAATGATCTGTAAATTGCTTTTTATCTTGCAGATTGCTGAGTGCATATTTCATGAGACAGATTTTTGTGTAATGTTTACTTGCAACTCTTGTAATTTGTATTTCTTGAGTTGCCCTTCTCAGGTGATGCAGTCTCTGCTCACCTGCCCTGAAGTCCAGTTTAATTACTTAACACTCTCTGGGCTTGAACTCAAGAAGTCGCTTGCTTGTCTGATACTTTATACTGTAGAAGTTCTCTAGCCTCTAATAATTTCATAGTCCTTTGTACGTATCTTCATAAATAACAACACTGCACTAGCCAAGGAGTTGAACCCATGCTGTTTTGGCCTGCCTCATGGTGAGAGAAAACGCATGACGCTTTAGACCACTAGACCACACAATCCTTAGCAATGGTGCATCCAGCATTGTGTGGTCTAGTGGTCTAAAGTGTCATGCATTTTCTTTCACCATGAGGCAGGCCAAAACAGCATGGGTTCGATTCCTTGGCTAGTGCAGTGTTGTTATTGATCAATACCACTTGTTCCATTGGTACAATAATATAATATACTGCTTGTTGAGCTAGTACACAAACTGGGAGTAGAATGAAATTAGCTCAAAGGTGTCCACACTCCTGTAAATACCTTTGTAACTTGTCATAATTGTGACCAGACCTACCTGGAGTTCATTACCTTTGTAAATTGTGAGTTCATTACCTCTGTAACTTGCTCAGCTATCAAAACTTTGGAGTCCAGTCCCTGGACCAATTATGTACCTCTGTAATCTTTTGACTACCGCCCACAGGATGGGTATGGGGTGCATAATAAACATATTAAACTAACTAACGCTGTATGTCCTTCGATGGTGGGTACAACATCTAGCTTGGCTGGATGGACCATTGTTAAGGATTGTGTGGTCTAGTGGTCTAAAGCGTCATGCGTTTTCTCTCACCGTGAGGCAGGCCAAAACAGCATGGGTTCGACTCCTTCACTAGTGCAGTGTTGTTATTGATCAATACCACTTGTTCCATGGGTACAATAATATAATATACTGCTTGTTGAGTTAGTACACAAACAGGGAGTAGAATGAAATTAGCTCAAAGGTGTCCACACCACTGTATGTCCTTCGATGGTGGGTACAACATGTAGCTTGGCTGGATGCACCATTGTTAAGGATTGTGTGGTCTAGTGGTCTAAAGCGTCATGCGTTTTCTCTCGCCATGAGCCGGGCCAAAACAGCATGGGTTCGACTCCTTTGCTAGTGCAGTGTTGTTATTGATCAATACCACTTGTTCCATGGGTACAGTAGTGCAGTATCTTCATAATTTTATCATTGTCTACAAACAGATATGTATAAATCTTCCTCCACTGTCAGCTTATTTACATTGATTAAAAATGTTTAACGACCCTCGGGGCTTTCTTCTACTTGCATTCTTGTTGAATTAACTATCCACTTGATTAAATATTACCTTTGTGACCTTTTGCCTAATAAAAATCAAAATTAGCTTGTTGGTCAAGTGATGGCAGCATCATACTTATCATGTAGGAAGATTTCATACACTTTTGTATAGGTAGAAGTACAGTGGAACCTCGGTACATGAACAGCTCCCTACTCAAACAAAGCTCAGCACTCGACCAAACAAACATGACCTGCCAGAACTTCACTGTAAACTATTTCGTGTTTCTTAGTATTCTTTTGGTGTTTTATATTTTACAGCCTCTCTTCACTTTAGCTACATACTCGGTTACTGACGCCTCAGACTGATGACGGGCTCTCTGACCATTATTTATACTTAATGTACGTATATTTGAGCTGATGTCCTCTATTCTGTTTACTTCAGTATACAGTACACTACTGTATAAACATTTAAAAATATACCAGAAATGTTATAAATGATGCAAAGGTGACATTAAAACAATATCAAAGATGGTTGACACAAACCCACTACCATTATAGTATGGTCTTCACTTAGCAACAAATTCGTTTATCGACATGATCTTAGGAATGGAACTCCGTCATTAAGTGAGGAGATGCTGTATTTGTATAAATAAGTCACCATGGGGCCTATGAAGATTAGTGATAACAACCATCCAAAAAGAAAATTTGGTTGCAAAGAATTTGTTCGATACTCGAATGGATCGGCACTTGAACAGCCTTCTGGAATGAATTACATTCGAGTACCAAGGTTCCACTGTATAGGGAAGAGATAGCTCTGCCAATTTACCTTGGTACTATGTTATGTCTAAGCAAAGTATGCAAATATGTATAGTATTCACTGTTTTGAACTCCAAACTGTACTTGCCAAATTGTATTGATGGTGGCAGAGTTTTGGCACCTGGCAATGCCTAGACTACTTTGATTAGCATTACTGTACTGGTTTATGACCTCTTGGCCTTTATCACCCTTACTCCTGAATTTGTGTATTGAGTTTACCTCCCATTTCTTGATCAAACTTATTCCACTTATAACCATCCTGCAACTATAAAGGTACAGTACTTCCTAACATTTTTATAGCCCATCTGCATCTTCACTTTCTATAGATGTCCCTTGACTGACCATGGCCCTCTTCATTCACAGTCTATTCCTATCTGCTTTCATAGACTCTGCCTTCTCACGTGCTAAACGTAATTTCTTCTCTCCCAAACTCTCTACTCCTGGGAACTCTTCTCTCCTCTGCCTTCCCTACATTTCTGGTCTTTCTAATCTTAACAACTCTCTCCATTCCTTAGACATCAAACTTACTTTCCGCCAGACTAACACTCTTCGCACTAATCTCGTTCATACCTCTCCTCCCCCTACAGATGCTCCTGGTGTCTACTCTATTTCTTGTTCCTCCTGTCCTCTTCAATATGTTGGAGAAACTAGCCGATCTCTTTCTGACAGACTTAGGGAGCACAAAAGTAGTGTTAGGGTTGCCGACACTTAACAACTCACTAGTGTGACATTTTTAGTATATGTTTAAATGTTTATACAGTAGTGTACTGTATATTGTAATAAACAAAATAGAGGAAATCAGCTCTAATATACATTATTTAGGTATGCATACTAGTCAGAGAGCCCATCGTAAGTACAAGTCGTCGGTAAACGAGTACATCGCAAAGTGAGGAGAGGCTGTATACACTTGGAAAATCCTAGAGGAATTAGTACCAAACTTGCACACGAAAATCACTATTATTATTATTTTTTTTTTTTTTTTTTTTTTTTTTTTTTTTTTTTTTTTTTTTTTTTTACGTATCAGTAGACATTGGGCTCTCTCACTTTTGGCAGTGCATTGGCATATACTGTATTAGAATAGGTAAGTAAGTAAGTTTATTCAGGTATACACAAATACAGTTACATAGAATTATCATACATAGCAGCATATGTGTAGAGAACCTAGGATAACCCAAAAAAGTCAGACAGAGTGACTTATTTCCATTGGGGTCCTTTTACGAGCTGCTCAAGTAGTAATCCTTGTAGAAGGCCACTCATTACTCTTCCATTCTGATGTTTCATCCAGCAACACATGTAAGGTTTATTATGACACTCACAGCCAGCCTGTATAAAGCTATTTTTTCCTTTAATATATACGATAATTCATATAACAACGAATTCTCCTATGTAAAAATCATGACAGTGATGGCAACAGTGGATGAACTCGTAAATAGTGGTTAAGGTAGCGATATACATCAAGGGAACTATTACTATGCTACAGTCACCCCTGGCACTGCTATTTGTAAGTAAGGTATGCAAGTGCAAAGGGCCATCTGGCGGCAGACTCACAACTAGCAGTAGACAAGTATGTTGATCAGTTGATGGTGTAGGTCAGCTAATATGTTGGTCAGATGATTGTGTCGAAGGTCAAATGGTGTGAGGAATGAGGATACACTTCCGGATTGGTTATGAGGAAGAGGATGTAGGTGAGGAAGGGGAGAGGAGAGTTGTGGGGGGGAAGGGGAGAGGAGGGAAGTGGGGGGAAGGGGAGAGGAGGGTTGTGGGGGGGGGGGAAGGGGAGAGGAGGGAAGTGGGGGGGAAGGGGAGAGGAGGGAAGTGGGGGGAAGGGGAGAGGAGGGAAGTGGGGGGAAGGGAGAGGGAAGGTAGGGAGAGAGGAACGTTGGTGGTGGGGAAAGGGTTAGGTAGAGAAGGTTACATTGTGCAGGAACAAGTATATTATTATTTTCATCTTTACCCGGTGGTCTGTTGTAGCTTGACTGAATGTGTTCTGTACATTATTTTATATTAGCTATTTATCTACTGACAAATACGTACATCAGTAATAAAAGTCTACACTGTTATTATGCAGTTAGTTACCAGCAGTAATGATGGTGGAGTGTTACCAGCTATTCAGTGTGTATAAAGTTGGTCAGGTGTGCCAGGTTACTGTGGCAGCAGCAGGAACGTTCATTGGTGGCTGTTGGAGTGAGGGTACATGACAGTGACTTGTGCCCCACTTGCCTGGGAGACTATGACCTACATTGGCTTACCTTGGGGTATTTTTGGGTACCAGACAGGTATGTATTTCTCTCTCTCTCTCTCTCTCTCTCTCTCTCTCTCTCTCTCTCTCCACACACACGCGCGCGCGCACACACGCGCGCGCGCGCGCGCACACACACACACACACACACACACACACACACACACACACACACACACACACACACACACACACACACACACACACACACACACACACACACACACGGGGCCAGGAGCTGAGTATCGACCCCTGCAACCACAATTAGGTGAGTACACACACACACACACACACACACACACACACACACAGAGAGAGAGAGAGAGAGAGAGAGAGAGAGAGAGAGGATGTTCCAGAGATGGGACACAGAAACAAGGGGTCACAAGTGGAAGTTGACTCCTATGAGTCAAAGGGATGTTAAGAAGTATTTCTTCAGTCATAGAGTTGTTGGGAAGTGGAATAGCGTAGAAAGTGACGTAGTGGAGGCAGGAACCATACATAGTTTTAAGACGAGGTTTGATAAAGCTCATGGAGCAGGGAGAGAGAAGACCTAGTAGCAAACAGTGGAGAGGCGGGGCCCCAGGAGCTATGAATCGACCCCTTCAACCACAAATAGGTGAGTACACACACACACACACACACACAGTCATTGAGAGTCCACTATAATAGGTACTGTAGGAATTAGGTTATATTTTCAAGGGAGCGTAAAACCCGTATGAGTCAGCTCCTTGGGGGGGGGGGGACTGGAAGCAACCAGATTGAATTCAACGAAGGGGAGGTCAGTTCTAATTTCATGGATCAAAACCCCTCACCAGCATCAAGGAAGCACCTATTGAAGCGGGGATAATAAAGTATTCTTGATAGTATTTAAATGGGCTGCCGCTGTAAATTAGGCAGCGCTAATTTTCTTTTCGTAATTATTTTTTCAACCTTTTTTTTTTTTTTTTTTTTTTTTTGCCAGGTTGGAAGTTTCTGGTTAACTGTTAATGATAAATGTAGTCTAGGCAAGGTTTGATGTTTTGAGTTTAATAGCAGCCTGAGCTTGGGGTCCACCTTCATTCTCAGACTGTTGTGAGACATCAGAGAAGTGACTGTTGTAGCCTCGTGCCTCGCGGCATGACCGTCCGTATAGCTTACAACTGAAAATTCACACGTAATCCACAAATTCGAAGTATTTTGAGTTTTGTGACCGTCTTGGACCATTATGAAGTCACGAGAAAGAAAAGGGACAGAACCAGAAGTCAGGCCAGGGTCGACTTAGTAGAGGAAGGCGAGATGATAGCCATAGTTAGGCCAAATTAAGTTATGTGACATGTGTTTTAAAGATTAGAACATTTGACAGTGTTCTGGGGAGGCAAGCGTCATGATGCAAGATTCATGGTAGTAATATTGTGTACAAAGAATGATTCAAGATTATTATTCATGTGAACGTTATAAGATGGTACATAAATTTCAAGCGCACCTGCTTATGAGATGGGTATGACATTTGATATAAAAGCAAATAACTTTGTTATTGTGAATGAGAAGAGTAAACACTGGGTGCTGTGAAGGATGGAAGGGAGATAGTAAGAGCTGAGGGAGGCAGGAGGGGCAAGTGAAGTGATGAAAGTGTTGAAACAGGTGAAGGTGAAACATGCCAGGACGTAGGTAATCTTTATGTACTACTTTCCTTTCTGAATTGATTCTCCCCTACCTCCCGTCCGAACATATCCCCCCCCACCCTTTCTCCCTAACGTGCCCCTTTCCTTAGGGTACCTGTTGGCTCGGGGCCTTGTTAGGGTGACGCAATTCCACAGTTGTATAATTCAGTGTTCTATTTTTACCTTTCCCACTATATATATCAATGAAGTGCGTGGGCATAGAGGAGGTCTGATGTGAACACTGAGCCTACACCGGTATGCAAGTGTGGATGGTGTGGACGTGCTGGGTTATCTGTCGAAGACTCTGACCGAAGACAGTATTGAATGGCCTTTTGGTTCCGGCACTGTGTAAATGTTAGCACTTCATTGTGTCCTTCACCAAGAAAGTTGTCACCAACCTCATCACAGTTTCTTAGGCTGTGTGTCAAGACTTGTGGCCAGATCTTTAAATGTGTGAGGTCATTGTACGCCGCCAGTCCGAACACTATTTAATATTTGTTATTAGAAGCATGATTGTCACTATTAATAGTGATTGTATCGTGGTTTTATAACTGTGGCGTGTATGTTGTCCATTCGTTTTTAAAAATCTCTACACAAGTTTAAAATAATGCTTAAAAGCATCACAAGTTTTAAAGACTACTGGTTACGTTTTGTGAATGACCTAATTTTTAAGTGCATAATTAGTGCTAAGTTTTGGCTATACATTTCCTAACGTTGCTGGTGAAATATAGCAGAGGTTTGATTGTAGAGGCACCTGTTGCCATTACTTCTAGGTGTCAAAATAATAGCAGCATGCCTGCGCTGGCTGTCGTTAGAATTATATTAAGCACTGCAGGCTCTAGCACCAAGTATGGCGCCCAGGTAAGTTAGCACTTAGTAAACACACCAAGCATTTTGCTAGCATGAGAAATTTTTAATTTTGTCTGCTGGATCAAAAAATCCTGTAATTAGTTCACAATTTAATTAACTAAAGTGTTCACTATGTACATTTCGTGTACATTAACATTAATGTGTTAGAATTTTCGCTCTGGGGAGATTACCAGGTTACCTAGCTGTTATTAATAGCTGACCTATTATTATTATTATTATAATCAAGGGGAAGCGCTAAACCCGTAGGATTATACAGCGCCTGGGAGGGATGTGGAAGGCATTCAGGCTTAATTCGGGGAACTGGAGCACAGATCCAATTCCCTAAATCAAGAGCCCCTCACCAACATCAAGGAACCTTCCCTGAGGGGAATAGCTGACCTAGGTAAACTTGACATCATAACGTACTGGAGTGAGAGATAATAGAAGGAAGTGTAAATTGGGCCTAATGAAAAGCAGTGGTATCATGTGCACAAAAGAACATATCAACATCCGTAGTCCAAGATTGTAACCTGCTATCAGCAGATATAAATATTGCCGGAACAGGTATAAAAGTTTTCAAGAGGAAACTAGATCACTACCTGTGCCAAGTGCCAGACCAACCAGACTGTGATGGATGTGGGGGGACGACGGACCACCAACAGCCTGGTTGAATAGGCGGTCAAAAAAGAAAGAAAGAAAAAAAAACTGGCTCAAGGATGGGCCGTGAAAAGTTTTTTGGTATCTTTGCCAACGTCAACCCGGATAGTGGGTTCTGTTAGCGTTCGTAAACTTTAAAGACGCCTAGCAGATTTTAAATTGAGAACAATGATGTATTTATTGTTCTGTGCAGAGAACAGAGGGATACTATGGCAGCATGGTGAGCGCGCTCTCACACGCACACAAGACAATATGGTGTTTTCTTGCTACTTGGAATATTTCCTGTGTAGTACACGCACAAAAAATAGCTGATAATTGTCTAGTGGTTTTAAGGAGACACAGCTGGTGTATCATCAATTTTTGCCTTGGGATTTTATTGCGTTTATCGTCAATTGTTTACCCTGGGATAGTAGAATGTTGAAAGTAGGTGGATGGTGTTATATGCTGGGTCAAGTGTACCGGGTCCTTCCCCACACTAGAGCTTAAGTGGAGCTTCCCGATACAGAATACGTGTGCAGCTTACCGTGTATATTGAACACACGAGAATACATAAAAAATGTCGAAACAATAGGCGCAAGTCATATTTGAGGTTTAGTTGAGGCTGTGAGTAACGTAGTGAGTAGAGTAACAGTGTTGTGAGTAGTGTAACAGTAATGCATAGTGAGTGGTGTAGCAGTGCCTTCTAATAATTATCATCCTTGTGCGAGGCATCTTAATATCTGTGTTTGCGTAAGCAAGTGTGTATCGGGTTATCTTAAATAAATAAATAAATTTGCATATGGGGCAAAGGTTGATAGTGGAACCACGCGAGAGAATTGATAGTGGTCAGAGGAAAGGCTCTGGTGAGTGGTGTGTACACAGCTGCACCTGTCTGAGCACAAGTATTGCCTTTTCAGGAATCCGGCATGTTCTTCACCCTGCCTTCCATGTTACTTATAGAGGTTAGCGCTTTGTGATGATAGTAATAGTACCAAACTACACTGCCTTTTATTACTTTCAGCCGTATCACTTGTGCCTTTGTCATCTTTCCTACTTGGCTTTAGTGTTTGAATCTTCGATGCTGTATGATTTTGTAATATATTTTAGCTTCCTTTTTTCTTAACACCTGTAGTCTCCCACCGAAGTAAGGTGACCCGAAAAAAGAAAACACTTCCTTTTGCCTCAAGACACTTTGACTTTTGTAAGTCTTCCATCTCGTGTACTGGTTTATCTTCAAGTTCCTTTGGTGGTGGTGGTGTGATGCTTCTGCTGTAGTGTGGTGGTGCTGCAGTGGATCTGCTGTGATGGTGTAACAGTGTGATCGTAACCGCTGTGATGGTGCTATGCTTATGGTGCTCTTTCACCACGATATATATCCGGACTCCCGTCAGCCAACTCATTCTACCTACAACTTAGCGAGTCGTGTGAAGCGTAGCCGCTATGGCTGCACTTAGTTATGATAACGTATCTTTATAAGTACACGTACAAGGTATACAGGTCTACCTGACATCACTGATATACTACTGGAGACCTGGAGAAAGCTCCGGGAGTCAACGCCCCCGCGGCCCGGTCTGTGATCAGGCCTCATGGTGGATCAGAGCCTGATCAGCCAGGTTGTTACTGCTGGCTGCACGCAATCCAACGTACGAGCCACAGCCCGGCTGGTCAGGTACCGACTTTAGGTGCTTGTCCAGTGCCTGCTTGAAGACAGCCAGGGGTCTATTGGTAATCTCCCTTATGTATGCTGGGAGGCAGTTGAACAGTCTTGGTCTCCTGACACTTATTGTCTTGTCTCTTAACGTGCTAGTGACACCCCTGCTTTTCATTGGGGGGATGTTGCATCGTCTGCCGAGCCTTTTGCTTTCGTAGTTGCCTGGAGGTTACCTGGAGGTTATTCCGGGGATCAACGCCCCCGCGGCCCGGTCCATGACCAGGCCTCCCGATGGATCAGGGCCTGATCAACTAGGCTGTTACCGCTGGCCGCACGCAGTCCAACGTACGAGCCACAGCCCGGCTGATCCAGCACTGACTTTAGTGAGTGATTTTCGTGTGCAAGTTCGGTACTAGTCCCTCTAGGATTTTCCAAGTGTATATAATCATGTATCTCCCGCCTGCGTTCCAGGGAGTACAGGTTCAGGAACTTCAAGCGCTCCTAGTAATTGAGGTGTTTTATCTCCGTTATACGTGCCGTGAAGGTTCTCTGTACATTTTCTAGGTGAGCAGTTTCACCTGCCTTGAAAGGTGGTGTTAGTGTGCAGCAATATTCCAGCCTAGATAGAACAAGCGACCTGAAGAGTGTCATCATGGGCTTGGCATCCCTAGTTTTGAAGGGTCTCATTATCTATCCTGTCATTTTTCTAGCAGATGCGATTGATACAATGTTATGGTCCTTGAAGGTGAGATCCTCCGACATGATCACTCCCAGGTCTTTGACGTTAGTTTTTCGCTCTATTTTGTGGCTGGAATTTGTTTTATACCCTGATGAAGTTTTAATTTCCTCATGTTTACCATATCGGAGTAATTGAAATTTCTCATCGTTGAACTTCACATTGTTTTCTGCAGCCCATTGAAGGGTTTGGTTGATGTCCGCCTGGAGCCTTGCAGTGTCTGCAATGGAAGACACTGTCATGCAGATTCGGGTGTCATCTGCAAAGGAAGACACGGTGCTGTGGCTAACATCCTTGTCTATGTCAGATATGAGGATGAGAAACAAGATGGGAGCGAGTACTGTACCTTGCGGAACAGCTTTTCACCGTAGCCGCCTCAGACTTTACTCTGTTGACTACTACTCTTTGTGTTCTGTTTGTGAGGAAATTATGATCCATCTACCAACTTTTTCTGTTATTCCTTTAGCACACATTTTGTGTGCTATTACGCCATGGTCACACGTGTCAAAGGCTTTTGCAAAGTCGATGTATATTACATCTGCATTCTTTTTGTCTTCTAGTGCATCTAGGACCTTGTCGTATTGATCCAGTAGTTGGGACAGACAGGAGCGACCTGCTCTAAACCCACGTTGCCCTGGGTTATGTAATTGATGGGTATCTAGATGGGTGGCTATCATGCTTCTTAGGACCCTTTCAAAGATTTTTATGATATGGGATATTAGTGCTATCGGTCTGTAGTTCTTTGCTATTGCTTTACTGCCCCCTTTGTGAAGTGGGGCTATGTCTGTTGTTTTTAGCAACTGTGGGACGACCCCAGTGTCCATGCTCCCTCTCCATATGATGTTAAAAGCTCGTGCAGTTCTTGATGAACACGGAGTTCCATGAGTCTGGCCTTGGGGCAGAGTGCATGGGCATGTCATTTATCGCCTGTTCGAAGTCATTTGGCGTCAGGATAACATCAGGTAGGCTTGTGTTAACCAAATTCTATGGCTCTCTCAGTTTAATATGTTTATTATGCACCCCATACCCATCCAGTGGGCGGTAGTCAAAAGATTACAGAGGTACATAATGGGTCCAGGGACTGGGCCTCAAAGTTTTGATAGCTGAGCAAGTTACAGAGGTAATGAATTCACAATTTACAAAGGTAATGAACTCACAATTTACAAAGGTAATGGCTTTCTCATAAAAAAATACTTTAATCTTCGACTCTCAGTCTGGTTAGCGGCTTGCTAAAAACTGAGTCATATTGGGACTTAAGTAGCTCACTCATTTCCTTGCTGTCATCTGTGTAGGACCCATCTTGTTAGGTAAGACACATATGCAACAGTTAGGTATCTTTATTTTGAAACGTTTCGCCTATGGAACAATGCTCTCCAGACTGAGGGACTGACCACCTCAAAACTTTAAGGGTGATGGACTGATTACATCGTCTTCAAGTATCTTCTGCTTCTATCAACTTTTCTGTACTCGACTGAAGAAGCCTACTGTGTAGGCGAAACGTTTCAAAATAAAGATACCTAACTGTTGCATATGTGTCTTACCTAACAACCTGTCGGTATTTTATACCATTTTAATGTTCAACAGGACCCATCTTGTTTAAGTAGGGGCCCAGTACTGGATGTTGTTCTCGACTTTGATTTGGCATAAGAAAAGAAATATAGAAAGCCGCTTGTTAATCTTAGACTGACTATAAGTTTCAGTTTATGATAATACATTCAACAACTTTTATGTTTTCTGTATAGCTAATAAAATTAATTATCAATTAAACTGTTATTGAATATCAAATAAATGGGCATTTTAACAAGAACCCAGGTATGCGAGTGCATCCCAGCTCTCGACCACATGTAAAAATACTTAAACAACGGAAACCGCTCGCTGTTACTAGTGGGTCATAGTGTGTTATTTCGCGAAGCCCTAAACCCGTTTGGGCCATTTTATAGTGGTAAGAGTGGAAGATAAATCCCCTGTCAGCTAAACACGGCATGTACGTTGGAGTTTCCTAAGAATCAGTGTTGGATCCCATATTGTTCCTGGTGTGTATTAATGACTTGATAATAGGAATTAATTCCCATAACCTTGGTTACAGATAAAGCAAAAATAATGAGGGTAGTGGTAGGTGAAGGTGAAAGAATACTTCAAAAAGATTGAACATTCAAGTAGTCGAATAAAGGTTTACTGGAATTTAACTCTGATAAATGCAAATTTGAAAACTAGGAGACCAGTTTTTAATTAAAAAATGGAAACATTATTTGAGGGGAAAGGGAGAAAGCTCACAGAAACATTAAATAAAAAGTCATTGGCATAGACATTATCCAGAGCAAGCCACATGAACACACCGACAGAATAACATCAGCAATACAGGCTAAGCTGGCAAACGTAACAGTGGTATTCAGCATTTTAGAAAGACTCCTTTGAAATATGCTGTTTCATGTGTGCGACCCATTCTTGAGTGTGCACCTCCGTTATAAACAAAGAAGCAAACACTGGGTGAACCAGTTGTGGCGGTTTTAAGATGCCATAAAATTCATGAAGAACAGCATCGCACCAGATAGTGTTCGATGGTCGTTCATGAAGTCTTCAGTGTACATGTGCACACATTATAGTGAACGTCTTCAGTATGTACATGTACACGCGTTGCTGTGAGAGAACTCACTGTTGCCAAATAATTCTGTTTGCCCTGCCAGCGGAGTGAAGTCCCCACTGTGTATATTCAAAGTATCTGATAAGACCAAGTAAATACTATATTATGCGTGTAGGCAATGTTTTGGTCATGACCGAATTTTATTTATAAAAGTCAGTGGTACAAATAGCTCGGCTTTAGAAGCTCGTGTTAGTTGATCTGGGGATCATAACACCCCCCCCCCCACCCCTATCCACGGCCTGGTCTCAGATCAGGCCTTCTAAAATAGACAGAAAATAATGGTTTAGAAAGACACGTGAGCAAACACTAGGACGTATTTATTATGTCCTAGTGTTTGCTCACGTATCTTTCTAAACCATTTTGTCGGTATCTATTACTAAGATTTAATACCATAGAAAATAATACAGGAATAAGAACAATTACAAAAAAAAAAGTTTAAGGAAAGGTATATACAAAATGTTAGTAATATTTTATAAAGTTTATCTGTCATCTTTCATGTTCACGAGACGAAGAAATCAGCATGAATAATAGTTTGTGTCCACTAACTTCTTTGTATACTGTGTACTTCTTACGTAATTTGTTATTTTCACAATATGGTGAAATTCTCTTGTGTTCATAACCAATAAAAGTTTCAAATATTTTTGGGACTTTATAGACCTGACAGGATTTATTAAAATATTACATTTACCCATTGTCTTAAATAATATAATCCCATATGTAGCTAAAATTAGAATTGTGGGCGGATAGTGCAGCAGGTGATTATATTGAGGAAAGTGGGAGGCATGTTCGTCCTTGATGGGGGAAGGGGGTTGTGGGGGCGGAAGTTGATAGACACAGTCCTCTCCCCCCCTCCCCTCGCCAACCACCGCTCTCACTTTCCCTCTGCCCCCCCCCCCCATCATCTGATGACTCGCCTCACAGGTATGCCTTTTCAAACAGCCACTATCCCCGTTAATGTCAGCCTCCGTTACCAAAAATAACAAAAAAAGGCACAATACCGTGACTGGAACAACACACAAATAACCCGCACATAGAAAAGAGGAGCTTACGACGACGTTTCGGTCCGACTTGGATCATGTAAATGGTCCGACTTGGACCATTTACATGGTCCAAGTCGGACCGAAACGTCGTCGTAAGCTCCTCTCTTCTATGTGCGGGTTATTTGTGCTCCGTTACCAACTATGGAAATACATGTTAGTAGCGGCCAGCGAAGAGGCGGGGTCAGGAGCTGTGACTCGACCCCTACAACCACAATTAGGTACATGGTATCAGTGTACATCAGTGGTGTCAGAAATCTTGGTACCTGCAGTCGTCAATTAATGAAAGGAAGAACAGATATTCCGGGTCCAGCAGGACCGGAATGTCTGTTCCTGTTTATTTATACAAGGTAAGAGAAGGGAACACAGCTATAGGCAGGTTCACAGCGCTGTATAACCCTAGTGGGTTTAGTGCTTGGTTTTAACTATAATAATAATAGTCAGGTTCAGACACGAGCATTGTGCACTTACATTTATTTATTAAGAAGAAGATTGATTAGCAGGGTGCAAGCAGAAGCAGATGGGTGGTTTGGTAGGGGGGAGGGAAGTGGTAGAGGCAGTGAGCAGACAGGGTCACCTCGAAGAGGAAGTTCATCTATCGTAAGGTCAAGGTCACTTTCAACTTTCTCCTAACAATCCACCTTGTTAGCGAACCAGAGTGACGTCATGGAATATGAGCACTCGCATGGGGAAACAGTACTCAGTCATGGGATCTACAACCTTAATAACAAGCGCTATTGTCCACTGTAACATAACAATATTTTTTAAATTTTAATTAAACTATTTCAGTCCTAGCAAGTCAATTACTTTATTTTTACGGAAGAGGTAACTAAATGTAGGGAAAATATTAGAGGCCGTACTAATAGTCGAAAATGTTCAGTTACTCGTGGGGCGTCGCCAGGGTATACAAGGTCAGGTAGGCCTGGTTGTAGTGATGTCAGGTAATCCGTGCACTTCTGGGGAGACAGCTGAGTGATGAGTGATAGCGAATGTTTCCTTTGTTTCTCTCTCTCTCTCTCTCTCTCTCTCTCTCTCTCTCTCTCTCTCTCTCTCTCTCTCTCTCTCTCTCTCTCTCTCTCTCTCTCTCCTTCGTTTGAAACGGCTGATGTAATAAAAAAATGGGATAAGTTCAGTGATGGTGCTATTTCTTGACAGTTTTGAAAGTGAAGAGGCGGGACCAAGAGTCAGAGCTATTCCTTCCTCTCTCCTCTCTCTCGCAAACTCAGAAAGCGAGTTACACTTTTAAAATAAATATATTGAATGTGGGATAGATAAACGGAACAATTTCAGCAGTATATTCAAGGTTGTAGAATGCATGAACTTTTTTCCGACTTCTGTCTTTGAAATTTATTATAAAACGTCTACTTAAAGTTACCATAAAATCCGCTTAATAAAATGTTAGTCTGTAATGAGTAATAGTGCAGGGAGTTGTTGCTAAGACCACTGCCTCTAAGTTGTAGGGAAAGCCATCGGCTGTTGGTACTGACAACCTATATTGAAAGGAGAGAGAGGCGGGTGTGTGTGTGTGTGTGTACACGTGTGTGGAGTGCCAGAGTTAAGTTGAAGGTCGTGGTGTGGGGTACGGGTAGGTGGGAGATGGTAGGAAGCGTGCTCACCACCAGTGCCCAGTCTATCGGGAACTGTGGGAGCTGCACAACCCTGCGCTACACCACTACTATTATTACTGTTGCTACTATTACAGTAGTTACTGCTGACCTTGAAAGAGGCATCTTAGTTTTGATAAGAGTGCTCCTCCGAAATGCCAATGAACTATAGTGCTACTGTTACTTTCCGATATTTTACGGTGAACGAAATGCTCCTTGTATGTATTTATGAAGGAAACTTAGTACTGCATAACTAAAATAAAAGAAAATGATATTTGTTAATAAGTGAAGATCAGTGGTTATATAACGATGGGGACATCGCTGTGATGTGAACAGAACAAAGTATGTTTCGATGTGTCCAAACTTGGACATTCTACAGAGCTCGGTCCAAGTTGCAAAAAATATTAACGTAACAGCAGTTTTTTTTTTCAGTTAATTTCCTGAGACGAAAACATTAACTGTTTAATACCAAGTATTTTTTTTATATGTCGAACTGAACGTTTAAAGAAGAAAATATTAACGAAGTTCAAAAAACGATGCTTAGACAACTTTATTTCCCGGTCACACACCAGGCCTCTTAAAGTGAAAAAGAAATACAACAGAAATAAGAAATATTACGAAACAAACATAAAACTGTATACTGAATGAAAGTATAAGTGTGTAAGATTACCTGCCATCTAGCATGTTTGTGAAACTGAGAGAAAAGGCCAGCAGTCTTGCCTGAGTGCGCTCCTGCACTCAGTGCAGATAAATACAGTGTGCTGATATTTATGCAGATAAATACAGAGTGCTGATAAATACATTTTAAACACTTAGCACCAAGAAATTATTTGACTTACCCTCCACATAATGGTCCTTTTATGATGATATTGATCTTTAGACAAATTATGAGTAAATTAAGCACATTATGCAAGTAAATTTTATGTATTATAAAGTGTTGCGTCAGTGAGAGGGGTTAAGTTGCATCAGAGAGGGGTTGAGCTGCGTCAGTGAGGGGTTGAGCTGCATCAGAGAGGGGTTAAGTTGCGTCATAAGGTGTGAGGGAGAACCACTCTAGCTAGATTTACTAGGTAAGTGCAGACGGCGCCGTAGTCTGTTACCTCAGTTGAGTGTATCAGTGTCGATGACTTAGAGAGAGAGAAACCCTCTTCCTCCCCTCCCCTCCCTGCAAATTTTAATACCCCGCAGTGTTTCATCATACAACTGCTTGGAGGTGTTAAATATCAGGCCATCATTTATCGACATCAGGAAGCAAGAGTTAAAAGAGTGTGTGTGTGCTTCACTGAGTTGTGTTTTCGGGGGTCGAGATCCCGTTCCAGGCTCCACACAATAGACTACTTTGATCGGAATCGCTGATTTCTGGCCTCTTGGGCCTTATCATATATACTCTTGAAGCACAAATAACCCGCACATAGAAGAGAGGAGCTTACGACGACGTTTCGGTCCGACTTGGACCATTTACAGTCAGTGTGACTTTGTAAATGGTCCAAGTCGGACCGAAACGTCGTAGTAAGCTCCTCTCTTCTGTGTGCGGGTTACTTGTGTATCGTTCCAATCACGGTATTGTGCCTTTTTTGTTACTCTTGAAGCTATGTAATGAGTTTGCCTCTACCTCATCTAGGTCATTCACTTTTCAGCCTCTTGAGACTAGAGAAATACTTCCTTACATCCCTATATATCATCTGTGTCTTCGGCTCTTACCTTGTCCTCTTGATCCTGGTCCTCTTAATTTAAACAGTCTGGTCTATAAAGTCCCCTTAATATTTTGTATGTCGTAATGTCTCCTTTGTCATCTCCACCAAGGTCGTTAGGTTCAGTTCCTTGAACCTCTCTTCACAGTGCTTGCCTCGCAGTTCTGGTACTAGTATGGTTGTCAACATTTCGAACATCTTCACGTGCTTGATTATGTGTAGGCTCCAAACTGAGACTGTCTATTCAGTGATTGACCTAACATGTCTTACTAAACTGAGACTGTCTATTCAGTGATTGACCTAACATGTCTTACTAAGGTTCTGATGGATTCTTTATTCAAGCTCTTGAATGTTACTGTGAGGTTTGCTAGTCTTGAATGTGCTAGCGTTATACGGTTTTTATGTATTTCTGGCTGTGTTAGGTGTTTATATTCACACCAGGGCTCTTTTAACTCTGATATGATATTTGCAGCTTTTCAGCGCACATGCTGTACTGTCTGGTCTGCTCTCACCTCCAGTTCCCATGACCTGCACGTGCAGGTGTTGAGCTCAAGAAGCCAACTTGTTTCACCACATCTGTAGTGTGTGTAAAAGAGAGAGACTACTAGTGGCAGGTAATGCAAAAGCTGCGAACATATAATAAAAGTAACGTTTCTTGTCAATCATTGGGCAGAGGTTTAAGACCCTTTAACTCGTTGTACTGAATTACCCACTCTGGTTTAGCGCTTTACATCACTATCTCAGTAGTAGTACCAGTTCCTAGTAACCAGTTACCAGTAACCAGTGTACCAGTAGATGGCTCACTACCAACCGTCTGCGTGAATCACTGACTGATTATTCATATTGCTCCTGACCATAGCAGGATTTCAAACACCCATCACCCGTAGGCACTTTGAGAGTCAGTCGAAGATAGGGAGCAGAGAGAGGCCGGTCGGCTGTTTTACCCTCATCACTAGTCACTCCGTCTACCACTCCAGACTTCAGTGATAATTTTCTGTTTAGAGACATTTTTCTTGCATTTAAAGACATTTGCGTGTGTGAGACATTTATAGTGAATTTCTTGTGTACTCTAAACATTGTGTTTTCATTGTAGACTCAGTGTTTCTTGACTCATTATTTTTGCAATATTTTTTCAGTGTTATCGCTCATCTCATATTTTTTTTATCTGTTTTTTTTATCACTTCTATTGTGTAATCCCAACATTGAGTTTCATTCGATGAGTTGTACTATATTATACCTTGTATTGCATTACAGTTTTATTACAGTTTCAATTACGTAAGCTTCCATTCCAATATTCTACTTATGTATGTTATAATGTTCAATTGTTGTGTACTTTGACATTGTATAGAATCAGCCCAAGCCGTACACCTGCCGTCTCTAGTTTGTATTAGTTGCATGTTGGGACGACATACGTTAGCGTCGCCGAGCTCTCAGTAGTACCAGTTCCTAGTAACTAGTTACCAGTAACCAGTGTACCAGTAGATGACTCACTACCAACCGTCTGCGTGAATCACTGACTGATTATTCATATTGCTGCTGACCATAGCAGGATTTCAAACACCCGTCACCCGTAGGCACTTTGAGAGTCAGTCGAAGATAGGGAGCAGAGAGAGGCAGGTCGGGTGTTGGCGCTTTCCATACTTCCCGTTATATATTATACGTACTACCAGCCTACGTGAGTATTTTTACCCATCCACGTTATCGAAAACCCACTTGACAACTACCTAAGTCTTGGAGACACTGAAACGATACCTGTTATGTTTCTTAAACAAGAATACTCTTTCGAAAATTTGTGTGGTAGATTTGTTGATTATTATTCGTTGGCTTCAAGCTATAGCTGGCTCTCTTGTGTGGTCTTGAGGACCAGTTCTACCTTAGGATCGCTCTGGAGCCTGACGGGACTGTATACATTCAGTCATATGTTGGCAGTATGTGTAGTCTAGTCTGTTAAGTTTGGCTGAATGTTCTACGTAGTGAAACTGCAAGCAGACTAGGTTGCATGGGTATAAGTGTTGGGCACTAGTGCGGACCCGAGGGACAGAGTGGGTGTAAGTATTGGCTGATGCCGCGGCTCTGCGGCGTGCCAGTCTTAGAAAATTAAGGTAGGTGGTTGGAGGGAGGAGGGGAGTGAACTGTGGGTGTGGGTGTTGGCAGGTGAAGCAGCAGTGTAGCCAAGGAATGAGGAGGTTTTAGTGTAGTGTTAGGTTGACGCAGAAGCAGAGTGGGTGTGGGTCTTGGCTCATGCAGGGACAGCGTGGGAGTAAGTGTTTCACATTGGACTAGTGTACATGTGGGCAGTGTGCTAGTGAAGGACCATTAGCATTGTAACACAGTGGAAAGGGTCGCATTATGTGAACAAGTGTGTTGGTTTAAGGGTTCATGTATCAGTGCTGATTACCCGGAGGCTCGGTGTACTAGGGCAGAGGAAGTGTAGGTGGGACGATGATCGCATTATGAAGTCTGGGGGCTGTCTCCTGACCCGGGTGCCTCGGATGACCTACTCGGTTATTAAGCATCCGCAGGCCTATTTCAGCTTGTTTTTTTCACCCCATTAAAAACAAAGGATCACAACACAGTATCCTGTTAGGAGGAGGAAGAAGAGAGAACAGGATATGATGGGTGGGTGGCAGGATACCCATCACCCCTGGCGGTTTACATTGATCTTGCTCTATATATATCCACAGTACTCTTCTAGTAAGCTTTTGACACTGAAAAAAGACACTTGTGAACCATTTAGGAATCTTTATTACGGAAACGTTTCGCCAGCCAGTGTCTTCTTCAGTCCATCACAGAAAGGAACGGTGGAAGATGAGGATTTTGAGGTAATCAGTCCCTCAGCCTGAAGTCGATATGCTCATTTCATGAATCTTGAAAAGTACAGCATATGCGCGGTTTTTTTTAACTATTTACGTCGTTTTGACACAGTACTTAGCAGTAACTGCATTTTTTTAGCATTTAAAAAATTATACCAAATGAATTATGTCATTCAAAGAAATTGCATTATTTATTCCGGTATTTTTTTTAGAACGTAATAGTTTAATGATTTCCAAATCTGAGTGCATTTATAAGCTCTATTCACAAACTTAATTAATATTAATAACTCAGTGTTTAATGAACTTTTTGGCATACAGTATTATGTTAAGTTTGTCAATTAGTCTGTGATGAAGGTTGGGAAAAGTGCTGTCATTCAAGATTATTGATTATGAACATCAAAATGGTATACAATACCGACAGGTTGTTAGGTAAGACACATATGCAACAGTTAGACAACTTTATTCCGAAACGTTTCGCCTACACAGTAGGCTTCCTCAGTCGAATACAGAAAGTAGGCAGGAACAGTAGAGATGTGAAGACGATGTAATCAGTCCATCACCCTTAAAGTCGTAGAATTTGAGGTTGTCAGTCCCTCGGCCTGGAGAAGTTCAGTTCCATAGTCAGGAACTATCTGACTATGGAACTGAACTTCTCCAGGCCGAGGGACTGACAACCTCAAATTCTACGACTTTAAGGGTGATGGACTGATTACATCGTCTTCACATCTCTACTGTTCCTGCCTACTTTCTGTATTCGACTGAGGAAGCCTACTGTGTAGGCGAAACGTTTCGGAATAAAGTTGTCTAACTGTTGCATATGTGTCTTACCTAACATTATTGATTATCTTTTCCGTATAAAATGCATCAATGTAAACAGACACGTGGCAAATCAAAGGAACGTAAACAGTGCAAGCCTTTATTAAAAACTGTTTCACTCATTGCAACCTTTATCTCGCTTATAGGAGACTTGATGAATAAGAGACGTGGAACACTTGGGTATCTTTATTACCAAAACGTTTCGCCTGCACAACAGCGTTCTTCAGTCGAATACAGAAGTGATTTATGTACTGGAGACGGTGGAAATAGAGAGATGTCATCCCTGTATTCGTCTAATGAATTTGTTGTGCAGGTAAAATATTCGGCAATAAAGATATACTCAAGTGTTGGACATGTTTTTGTGAATTCTACAGATGAACAGCAAGTTGCAGTATTCAGGACCAGGGTATTTGGTCCTACTCCCTGAACAAGAATCGTCACTTGGAGATAAATTTCTGTCCGGTGAGAGTTGGGCGCCTACATCTCACCCACAGCCACCTGTTTGCAGATGTTCCTGACGAACACGGGTTAGGCCTCGGGGAACTTTTAGGGGAGTCTTTTGACATTAATATTTTAATGGGCTGGTTATTTTAACTTGGGATGATAGTATTTGTTTCATTCGTGCTAGTAGTTTATTTATTAATTTTATCTTTGGCTTTCTTATGTATTCATTTATTTTATTACCAAGATCACTGAATGATCTACATGGCAAAGCGCTTTTCAAATATCAAAATTATCGGATCACAGATGGAACTATATAAAATAACTTGATAAAGGTCTCTCTCTCACTGAGTGAAACTTTGTGTTAAATAAAGGCTTAATTTAAGGGTCTTTGATTTACCATGTAGTGACACTGGTAGAGCTCGTCGTACGCTTATCACCATCATAAAGTACTGAACCCACAAAGGTCTTTGTGTAACACAAGGACATTTATTATGGAAACTTTTTTCTCACTAGGATCTTCGTCATTCCAATAACTACACAATATTCGAATGACAAGCTCATAGTGAGCGAAACTAGTATAATAAATGTGTCATTGAGCCAAGAATTTTAGGTAGCTTGATACATAGGTTGGACGGGTACACGAGAGGGTGTGGGGTGAGGAATTACGCATGTGCAACACCTGGGTGTCTAATGTTTCGCCAATCAGAGGTTTCAACAATTCAATACAGAGGTATTTAAAGGTGTTTAAACTGAAGATGGTAGAATATGAGGTAATCAGTCCCTCAGTCTTGCAAAAAATATACACAGAAGACAATGAAAGGTGAGATAATCGGTCCCTCAGGTGTTAGCACCTTAATGAATTGGAATAGTGTTCGTCAAGACTAGGGTACCGAACAGAGGATTCCAGGCTGAGGGACTGAATACCTAATTTTCCACTGTCTTCTGTGGAAAATGATAGTCACTGGTTGGAGAAACATCATCAAACAAAGATACCCAAGTGTTTTGGGTATTGTACACCAATACTGTAAATGTGGGTCGGTGGGTGTGGGTTGGACCTGCTTAACATGGGCCAATAGGCCTGCTGCAGTGTTTCTTCTTTCTTGCTTTTGTGTATACTAGTAATGCACTTGTATTGTTTGCATACCTGTCAGTATACTACCATTTTTTACCTGTATTTAGTTTTTTATTTTTCATAGAAGCATCAAGATAGATATCATGCCATCTTATTAAATCAATGTCGATTTTTTTTTATTATTAACAAGGAAAGTAAATAGAAAAAGAAAATTCTTCACATGAATGTTTGGACTTGCCTGTGGTAACCTATGTATGGAAAAATGGCCTTGGTAGATGGAGCTCGAGAAGTAATGATTTCGTTTGAGGATGGGATTACGTGAAACTTGTATTGTAGCCGACTGTTGAACATGGCAATACCATAGTGATACTTGCAGATGCATTTTATGCCTTTGAATGTGACAAATCAAACAATGGTGATAGTAATACACCAAGTGTAGTAGAAAGTTGTGATTGCAAAAGCACCTGGTTGTGTAGACATACTGCAAAACATGCACAAGCGTCGACGTGTGAGTGATAGTGTGCTGGCTGGGGTGCTGCCGGCACTAGGGCTCAAGAAACACTCTAGTTCCCTTAACACCAAAGGTGGCCACCTGGCCTCTGCCTCCACCCTTACCTCCCCGCTTCCCTGGGCCGTTATTAACTTCGACATATTCTGGGTGTTGCTCAGCCCTAATAGCCACTGTGGCGAGCGCTTAGCGAAGACGTGTGGAGTACGAGGGGGATGTGGCTCTCGTGCCCACCCTCACTCCTCGCCAGGTGGGCCCCACACTTGTCATGGAGCCCACACCTGCCAGAATGCCCCAGCAGTTGGAGGTAGCACCACGTGCCAGGGTTTGTCTGGTGGTGGTCACATGAGCATCGACTCGCCCACCACCATCCACCAGAGCCACAACTCTCACCGTAAATTTGGCGTTGTATCTCGTGGTAAAAACTCTGCATCTTCAACTAATAGTTGTGCAAGCCACAAGGTGTGTAGTGATGCCCCTTGCTCACCCCCACCGTCTCTCTATCAGTGTGGAGCTGATGAGTATTGTGGGCAAGATAGTCAAGTGAACCACGATGGTGTGGGGAATAACTGGAGCACTGGACAAATGGTCCAGGGCTCCAGCTCCTCTTGCTGTTGCTGCTGCTGCTCTTCTACCAGATGTCAGGCGCAGGCTATCAAGGAGGTACGTGCATAAACCAACGCTAAAGTTTATAGCAATTATCACAGTTTTTACCGAAAGACCAGTTTCATTATATAAAGTGTATACTTGTGTAAAAATAAAATATTATGTATTACTATGGCATTTCGTGAACGTTCAGGTCGTATTTTAGGCTGGTCAAATAAATATTTAAAGGGTTTTTATAAAACTAAATATATATCTGATATACCTTTGACGAGTTTTGAGTTTTCCTACTCCACAGCCTGGCCCTGGACCAAGCTTGCATGGTCAGCTAGGCTATTGCTGCTGGTGGCCCACAAGTTTTAAATGAAAATCTTGGTAAATGCATGAAGGGAATTATAGTCGCAGTCTACCTGGTTAATTCAGTCTGTATACACTGCGATATACCTCTGCACAGTCATATGCATCTTTGTGTATATACCCTGTTTGGTGGTTATTGACATGGAGGCATACCCATTTTTTTTTTTATTCGCCGGTACTCTCTCGGCCCGGGTCTTTTCCAAGTAGTGGTGACCCGGCCTTGGCTCCCTATCTGGGGAGTGTCTCGAGACTTAAGTCTCCCATGGGAGGAGGTACAAGTACCCCCTCATCCCCATGTTTTAAGAAAACCCCTATAAACATTTTTATGAAGAATGAGACACTTGTGCAACATTTGGGAATCTTTCTTGTGGTAATGTTTCACCAGCCAGTGGCTTCCTCATCTAACACTTTTCTTCTCTGAATTGGACCGAAGCCACTAGCTGGCGAAACGTTTCCAAAATAAAGATTCCCAAATGTTTCAAAAGTCTCATTCTTCAACTTGTCAGTTTTCCAAAACCCTTTACATCACAAACACTTTTATGGACACTTTGCTCATTGCATTATCATTATTTATTATATAGCAAAATATGTTGATACTTATTGTCAGTTCAAAACAAAGATAAGCTGTTTATCTTAAAATTAGACCTGATTGTATTTACTGTACTTCCGTTTTGAACACGTGCACATTTACTTTTATATAGTGTATATATTCTTAACACTAACTTATTTTTATTATACTGTGATTATTCAGATTATGTAACACCATTCATAATATAGCACTTGCTTACCATAGGCAATTTTAATTTTGTGCATACAAACCAAAACTTGGCAATCAGTCTAGGCATTATTTTCAATAGTGCCAACTAGCACCTTTACTTTAGGAAGATGAGTTAAGGATTGACTTGGTTATGTTGTATTACAGGAGGCACGGCAGTTGCGTGCAGGTGAGGTGGATCATCGCGAGGGCTCCCAGGTGAAGGGTGCCACCATGAGGGTGGCAGGTGAGGGCTTCTCTGCCCACACCTCTGCCCTCAGTGAGCAGCAGCAACGGCTCACAAAAACTCCGGCAGGCACCATCAACCAGGAGTCATCCAGGCAAGCAGCCAAGTCAGGCCTCACCATCAAGACCAAAGGCGTGTGTACCAAGCAGTCTTCCTCCATGACTGCATCACAGGTATGTATGAGTTTTTGTGCTATGAATTTGTAATTCTTAATTTTGAAAAGAACCATACCACGGGATGGGATAGAACCTGCCCCTGGTATGGTTTGTTTGCAATCATGTCATTACGATTTCGTGAGTCTTAATTTTGATTCCTAAACTTTATTGAAAGTAGTTTTACAGTTCATTATTGACTTTTATTTATGTCTAATCACAATTTTTGTAATACAGTATATGATATACAGTACAGTGGTACCTCAAGTTTCGAACAGCTCCCAACTCAAACAGTTATGTAAGTGTAATTTTGTAAGTGCTTTTGTAAGTGTATTTTTGGGGGTCTGAAACGGACTAATCTAATTTACATTATTCTTTATGGGAACAAATTCATTTGGTATCGGCACTTGAACAGCCTTCTGGAATGAATTAAGTTCGTAACTCGAGGTACCACTGTATTACAAAATGTATATGATATACTGTATGTAAGTTTGAATACATAACCATAGTATTTTCATCTTTTTATTTTATCCTTCCAGAGCAATGTGAACATCACCGGCTTCGAGGACTTAGACAACCTTAGTGCTTCATCTCAACCTGTGGACATTCAGAATGCTATTATGCGTTATTCTGGTGTGATGTCGTCCTTTGTTGATCAGTTGAAGTCTCTAACTGTTAATGAATGTCTTAAAGATGCTCCCCATCTGCTAGAAAATATTGATGATATGATGAGAAAAGCCTGGTCAGTTCCCATTTATGGCCATGAATTGGGCTTTTCATTATGTAATGTTTTGAGGAATAATGGTGGTATGGACATCCTACTTGACAACTGTAGGTCTGATGACTCAGATTTGAAGTTTTCAAGTGCCAAAGTGTTAGAACAGTGCCTCACAACAGAAAATCGAGGATATGTAGTTGAGAAGGGACTAGAAAATGTAGTAAATGTTGCCTGTGATTGTACAAGGAATGGCACTTCTGTGGACAAATCTCGTGTGGGAACAGGCATTCTAGAGCACCTGTTTAAACACAGTGAAGGAACATGTTCGGATATCATACAGTTAGGAGGTCTAGATGCTGTGCTGTCAGAATGTAGAAAATCTGATGTTGAAACTCTGAGACATTGTGCTGTAGCTTTAGCAAATTTGTCTCTCTATGGTGGATCAGATAATCAACAGGCAATGATACAGCGTAAGGTTCCCATGTGGCTCTTCCCTCTTGCTTTTCATTCTGACGACAACATCAAATATTATGCCTGTCTAGCAATTGCTACTCTCGTTGCCAACAAGGAATTGGAAGCCGCTGTTTTACAGTCAGGAACATTGAATCTTGTAGAACCATTTGTTTTGAATCAAATTCCAGATCAGTTTGCCAATTCTACGGTAGCACACAGACATGGACAGAGTCAAAGCTGGCTGCAACGACTTCTGCCAGTACTAAGAAGTAAAAGAGAGGAAGCCCGAAATTTGGCAGCTTTTCATTTTTGTATGGAAGCTGGTATAAAAAAACAGCAAGGAAACATTGAACTCTTCAGAGAAATTGGTGCTATTGAGCCACTCAAAGAAGTTGCTAGTTCTCCTAATGCCATTGCCAGCAAGTATGCAGTACAGGCACTTCGTCTTATAGGAGAAGAGGTCCCACATAAACTAAGTCAGCAGGTACCATTGTGGACACCTGAAGATGTGAAAGAATGGGTCAAGCAAATTGCATTCTTACAGTATGGTGACAACTTTGTAAGTTCACGAGTAGATGGGGATCTCTTATTACAGCTCACAGAGGAAAACCTTCGTGATGATATTGGCATAAAAAATGGCATTCTCAGGCAAAGATTTATGAGGGAATTAAGAAAATTGAAACTTCTTGCTGATTATTCATCTTGTGACTCCACCAAGCTGAATGAGTTTATGGTAGAAATTGATAAAGAATTTGCAGAATACACTTACCGCATGCTGCGAGCAGGAGTCACTCGAGATTGTCTTCGGTAGGTACTGTGCATACTGTAATTTCCACAAGTCACACACATACTGTTCATTTATATGTACTTTAAATTATTTACAAATTAAATATAAATTAAAATTTACCCTGAAGTACAGTAAGTTCTTACTAAAACATATTCACTAAATATCAAGAGGTCAAGTAAATTCATCATTCTGTAGACTGATTTCATGATAAATTTATTTTGCAGATATCTCACTGAAGAGCAGCTAATTACAGAATGTGGTATTTACAATTCAATTCATCGACAAAGAATTAGAGACACGATATTGAGTGAGTATAAGTTAAGATGCAAGTTAAATGGAAGCATTTATATTTTTTTCATTTCATTGTCATTTTAGATAAAATGATATTTTCTTAAAAATATGAGGTTATCATTTAAAGTTTAGACATAAAAAATTGTTTACCTTAAGAGCTTACAGTGCCTATCATATCATTGACTTGTTAGGTGTGCATTAAATAATGGCTTTTATTGCATGCAACAAACATAGGATATGAAAAGCTAAAAAACTGTGAGTAACATTCCTCTAACACAATTTTCAATAATCTAGTTTTACATCTTGATTTTAAGACACCCTAATTCTATAATTAGTATGCTTATCAAAATATTCAAATGTAAGTGTTTGTCTCTAGAAAAATGTTATTCATGGCATGAAAATATAATGTATACGTATACTAAAGTGCTCTGATATCATAAACTGAACCTTAATATTAAAGACAATCTGACAAAGTACTAGCCTTCTGAATTAAGTTTAAGAAATATTTAGAATATACTACGAGTATGTATAAACATACATACATACATTGTGTGTGTGTGTGTGTGTGCGTGCATGTGTGCGTGCGTGCGCAATACAGTCGCAAACAGGCGATCTTAATGTAGAACAAACTACACAGGGAAGGAAATCTTTAGCTCTAGATCTTTTGCATTCTCGTGCATCATCAGGAGCTTGCAATGTAGCAAGACAGCAACAGATAGGAGGGGAAATTCTCTGAGGCAAGGCAGAAGGTAACAGTGGCAGCCCATGGCAGAGTCAGTGTGCAAGGGGCTTGGACATACAGCAGGCATGTGTGAGCTTGTTAGATAAGAGTGAATGGAGATGAATGGTTTTTGGGACTTAATGAGCTGTTGGAGTGTGAGCAGGGTAATATTTTATTAAGAGATTCAGGGATACTGTTTATTTTTATATAGTCAAAATTGAATAATGGAAATGGGAAGTACAGTGCATGCACTTTAAAGGAGGGGTTTGGGATATTGGCTGTTTGGACATCTAAACAGTCACATTTAAAAAGACAGTGATTAAGTGTGAATGATGGTGAAAGTGCTTCTTTTTTTGGGTCACCTTGCCTCGATGGGAGATGGCTGACATGTTGAAAATTTTTTTTTTGTTATTTTCAACAAGTCGGCTGTCTCCCACCGAGGCAGGGTGTATACTGTATATATCTTTTATTCATTCTGCATGTATGTACAGTGTGTGTATGCATGTATAGTATGCAACAGATCCACAGCTCGGTCTTTTGGACTGTCACCAGTCTTCAGAGGCAAAGAAGTGAGAGAATTGAGACTCCATGAGCCGTTGTTGTCATGGGGACATAGCAGGCAGAGACAGAAGATAGGGAAGCACCCTACACAGGCATCCAAGAAATGGTTGTCAGAGTACTTAGCAAAATTAAATGTTTTCTAACAACACAAAATTTGACATACAACTAATGTTGATTTTAAGAGATTTGATTATTTTAGGTATTGGCATATGTGTAACAAGAGTTTGCATTATTGAACTTAATGACTCAGGAGACAATAGAACCAACCAAAAAATTGGTCATACTTCATGAATGAATGTACATAATGTAGGGATTCATTTACAAAATTTTGTATTAGCTTAGAATACTTATTAAAAATCAAACTTAATTTTGCCTCTGTGATGACAGGTATTATTTAATTATTATTACTACAAGAATCAAAACTAAGTGCTAAATCCACTAGGGTCATACAGCCTTTGTTATTTAATAATTGTAATAGCAAAACAAGTGTAATACACAGCTGGTGTGTTAAAAATACATAAAGTAAATGTGTGCATGTGTATGTATATTTGTATAATGTTTGTGTAATCTTGTATATGGAAGGTAGTGTTGAATCTTTTTTTTAATGCTCAAACATGGCAGATAAAACCATAATGGTAGCTATTTGTATTACAGATGACAGTGGACAACTCCAAGATGCCAATTCTCTAGATAAGACCCTAGATGTTTTCATCAGCTATAGACGTTCTAATGGTTCACAGTTAGCAAGGTAAACATGTACTGATATTATTTTTTTTATTATTTTTTTATATTTAAATCTGAAAAAAATGTACTGATATTATTTTTGGATTATTTTTACTTATTTAAATCTGAAAAAATAAAATTCACAATGATACGTTTTTTGTCTTTTCAGTTTACTAAAGGTCCATATGCAGCTTAAAGATTTCTCTGTATTCATTGATGTTGAACGATTGGAGGCTGGGAAATTTGATAACAATTTGCTAAATTCAATTCGACAAGCAAAGAACTTCCTCTTAGTCTTGACACCAAATGCTCTTGATAGATGCATTGGTGACACAGAATGCAAAGATTGGGTTCACAGGGTATGTATACAGTATGCAGTGTTTGCCATGCTCAAGCAGTTATTAATTTAAAATTTGGTGCAGATTTACTGGATTTCATATATAATTGCTTCCTGTAAAGTGCACAATACAGTACTGGGTATTTTGCAATGGAGCAGGAACCTCCACAGGCATCTGTAAGGCTCTCACGCTAATGGCTTTTTTTTTTTAGTCTGGTGTATCGCTCTTCCAATAGGTGCTAGCAGGAGTTACAGGTGTTGTATGATTCAGGGGAGAAAGATCATGTCAAGTCAAACATTAAAGTGACAGTGCAATTCAGAATGTCACAGGCTTGAGTGTCTTGTAATCAAAGCAGGTTGACATAATATGAATGGGAAAGGGGTAATGGTAGTTGCCAACATCAAATGTGGCTATGAAAAAAATCTGTAGTGTTGCACATTGCATCACTATACATTCCAGCAAGATATTGAACATTGGCAGAGCTACTGCTGGGAGTCAGGGTGGATAGACATCTGACACTTTAAAGCTGTTTGGAACAGAAGATATCACATAAATGAAAAATGTTGGGAATCTAATTTGAGTATGAGAATTAGTGGAATATTAGTGTAGGCAATAATGGTGTAACACTGAATTACAGTCCAGTATTTTAAAGACAACTCTTGAAAAAAGTTACTATTTATACATGGCTTGTAAATTTATTAGTCATCAGTAGTAGTTCCTGCATTACAATAGGTTTCACTGCTGATTTGTAGTACAAAAATTAGTGGTAATTTACCTTTTGATTGCATTTCCATGTTCAGTTTTGTTACATAGTGAAACAAATGTAGAGTATGTAAAATGAGCAGTCAGATCAACCTTTGACTGCTTCATATTGCTTTACAGTAGGTCCCCCATTTACAATATTAATGCATTCCTGATAGTTGTTCATAAGTCTGTTGTTTGGAAAGTGGAGCTGTACTCTCAGACACATGATATAATCAGAGGTGCTTTCCAGAACTGTAATATCCTGTATCTAATTTCATATACTTCTAACAAAATTAAATAACAATTTTCTATATAAAATTCAGTTTCTCTCTCTTGCCTCCCTTTCCTTTCCTTTCCTTTCCTTCCCCTCTTATTCCTTACCTCCATTCTATCTGGGATGAAGAGGAGAGGATACCTGATAATTATACAAGGTACATGAAGGCCTATTCCCAGTGCTACACACTACAATAATGTGCTGGTAAGAAAGAGATGTATGGGAGGTACTGTAAAATAAATCCTGTGAAAAGCAGGGGTACCATGAACACAGTAAAACAAGTGTCATCATTCATGGTCCAAGATTATTCATCCTGCTACCAGCAGATACCCGAAATATTGCTGAAGCACAAAGTGCCAGATCAACTAGACTGTGATGCTTGTGTAGGCCAGCTGGCCACCAACAGCTATAGCCTGCTTAACCCTTTGACTGTTTTGGTTGTATATATACGTCTTACGAGCCAGTGTTTTGGACGTATTAATACGCATAAATTCAAATCAAGCAGGAGAAAGCTGGTAAGCCCACACGTGAGAGAATGGGTCTGTGTGGTCAGTGTGCACCACATAAAAAAATCCTGCAGCATACAGTGCATAATGAGAAAAAAAACTGACCGTTTTTTTTATTTGGATTAAAATGCCGACTTTGAGGTGTATTTTCGTATAGTATTTATCGTTGTATTCTCGTTTTCATGGTCTCAAGTGATAAAATGGAACACATATTACAGAAACAGAGATGATTTTGGTTAGTTTCACGATGAAAACGACCTTGAAATTGAGCTCAAAGTACTGGAAATGTTCGATTTTTACCAATGTTCAGGAGTAAGCAAATCACACCACACATCCAATACACGTCAACTGGGGAGTCTAATATTCTTTCACTAGTGCACTGATATTTATACTATTTTTACAATAATACAGTTCTGCATAACAGTAAATTTTGTATTTTTTTGTATGAATAAAAAATCAAAATAGAAAGCAACAGTAATATAAGAGGGGCCTAGAGATGCAGCTAATGAATAGAGGATATGTTATTTTAATGCCAAGAATGTCTACATTGTTTATTCTGGACCCTATTTTGAAATTGGCATCTTTTTTATTTGCGTGAAATTGGCCAAATTGCCAATTTCTGACCACTTGATTGGATATTTCAAATCTGTAAATGGGCAGTTTCTTGTACTCAACTGATAGAAAAAATGGAGTTCTAAAGAAATAGCTACGAGTTTGGTCAACAGGAACAGTGGAATTGGTCAAAAACAGGGCTCAAATTCGGCGAAATCACCGATGCGTATATGTTGCCGAGACCGCTAACTTCGCGGGACCGTAATTCCGTGAGTTTTCGACCAAATTTCGTACTTTTGGTGTCATTACCATCGGGAAAAGATTCTCTTATCATTTCATACGATTTTTTTTTTTTTTTTCCAAAAATTTTGTGACATAGAATGACAGTTTCAGAAAGGGGCTTGCGACAGTCAAAGGGTTAAACAGGCAATCAACAGAAAAGTCTGGCTCAAGGCAGACCTGCAATAGTAGAAAATCTTTCAACATCAATCACATGCATCTCCTCCTCTTACATTTAATTCCTCGCTCCCAATACTGAATAAGACACATGCAGCACTAGTATCTACATTGGCCAAAAAGTTTCACTTGTGCAACAGGCATTTTAAGTTGAATACAAAACTGGAGACAGTAGTAGTTTTGAGATGATGAGTCCCTCAGCTGTGGTAGGTAGTTCTTCAAGCCTAAAGCAGTGACTTGCAGCCAGACCTTACATACAGTACTGGAGTATAAGTGAGGTGTAGCATCTGGACATGACATCACAGGTGAGCATGACCAACTAGTGGAAGTGAGTCATGCTAAACATTTGTTTGGCAAAGGAACTGCAGAAACTTTCCCTGTACTAAGATACCATGGTGTTGCTATGTCATGTAGCTAAGTGTTACACATATCTCATTCATTAACTTATTGGTATTGTATGCTATCAGTATTATGATACTCTCTCCCATCATATTGACCCTCCAGTCCCACTTTACTTTTGCTCTCTGGTTTCTTTCTTGTATTCCACCCCTTGTTGTGCTCCAAAAGATTCAAAGTTTATTCTCTATAAGGATTACAATGCTGAGTTTACAGAATTTGGTTATTGTGTGGTTTACATGTAGTAAAATAATAATTACAGAGTGTACCACTAGAACACCTAGCATGGCTAGGCATTTCGGGCAGACTTAAATTAAATCTTAAGTTTAAAATATTACAAAATTATGAGGTAAGTTGGTATTATGGCTAAGTGACTAAATACTAGTTTGTGAGTTTAGCAATGTGAATGCTTTTGTTTTGGCACTATACATAGTTTCAGTATTGGAGTATCACAGGTCAACTTATGACTAGTTAAGATTCATTACTTTGAGATTGAGATGGATATTTCTGTTTATGGTCAAATGGGCGAGTGAGTGTAAGTGTTAACCACCAGGTGGTATTCGTGTAATTAGTTGACAGGGTGTCTCAGGGAGATAAGATGTTTTCTGATGGTAGTTTTGAAGGTGATGAATGTGTCTGTAGTTTTAGAATTTTCAGGTAGGGTGTTCCAGATTTTAGGGCCTTTGACATACATTGAATTTTTGTAAAGGTTTAGTCAGACACGGGGAATGTCATAGAGATGTTTGGGTCTGGTGTTGTGCCTGTGGGTTCTGTCACAACTATCAAGAAAGTGTTTTAGGTCAAGGTTAATATTGGAATTTAAGGTCCTGTAGATGTAGATTGCACAGTAGTAAGTGTGGATGTACTGAACAGGGAGTAAGTTTAGATCTATGAAGAGTGGGGGGTGTGTTGCCAGGGATGGGATTTAGTGATTATTCTTACTGCGGCTTTTTGTTGGGTTATTATTGGCTTTAGGTGTGTTGCTGCAGTTGAACCCCAAGCACAGATAGCATAGGTGAGGTATGGATATATAAGTGAATGGTATAGTGTGAGAAGGGCAGTTTGCGGCACGTAGTATCGTATCTTGGAGAGGATCCCAACCGTTTTGGATACTTTTTTGGTTATGTGTTGGATATGGGTGCTGAAGTTCAGGTTGTTGTCGAGGTATAGGCCTAGGAATTTGCCCTCATTATGCCTGGCAATTAGAGTGTTGTCGATCTTAATGTTAATTTGTGCATCTCCTGCTCTGCTACCAAACATAATGTAGTAGGTTTTGTCAGTGTTAAGCGCAAGTTTATTGACTGTCATCCAAGTCGATATTTTGATCAGCTCCTCATTAACAATGGTGCTTAGCTACCCACACCACCCCACATTGTGTTTAACCACCTGCACCCTGTGTCCACCTTAAACCACACCATTATTATGGCAAGGGTATAAGGTGCCTAAACATATGGTAAGGTGAAGGTTACTGCATGCCTGAGCTATGAGGGTAGGGGTGTAAGAGTTGTCACCTCACTCACTGACCACTTACTGTACACACACACCATTCAAAAACAGATGTAATTGTTATATGTAGCTACAGTTTTTGACTACACAAGAGAGTCCAACACATATCAGTAACTCGAACTCTCATAAAATATCAATGTATATGTTGAAAAATACATAGGAGAAATATAATTTAGCTTTAAGAAAATTTGAATTATTGAATCTACAGTTATATTATTGATATTTATGAAATAAATGTGAATTTTATACACATGCATAAACTGAATATATGCAAAATATAATGCATTTGATAAAATTACAGAGAAAACTATTAAAAATATTTTGTTTAAAAATTTGCAATGGTTGTAACTTCAGACTTGTGTTTGTAAGTCATCAATTCCAAAGGGCCAATATTGTAAGTGCAGAACATCATAAATTGGAAGTTAGTAGGTTGGGGACCTGTATTTATAATTTTGCATAATGGATCACACTGGCTTAAATTCATTATCACCACAGTAGTAGAATCAAATTGCTAAATTCTTTTTTTTTCATAAATATACTTACAACCCAATTTATAATAAGATTGTCGGGAGGATTTATATGCCTTGTTATGAGTTAGTTATGTTATGTTAGGTAGTAGGTTGGTAGACAGCAACCACCCAGGGAGGTACTACCGTCCTGCCAAGTGAGTGTAAAACGAAAGCCTGTGATTGTTATACATGATGGTAGGATTGCTGATGTGTTTTGTCTGTCTCATAAATATGCAAGATTACAGGCATGTCTTGCTACTTCTACTTACACTTAGGTCACACTACACATACATGTACACATTTATTTATACACACTCATCTGAGTTTTCTTTGATTTTATCTTAATAGTTCTTGGTCTTATTACTTTTCCTTTTATATCCATGGGGAAGTGGAATAAGAATCTTTCCTCCGTAAGCCATGCGTGTTGTAAAAGTCAACTAAAATGCCGGGAACAATGGGCTAGTAACCCCTTTTCCTGTAAAGATTACTAAAAAGAATAAGAAGAAGAAAATTGTCAAAGTGGGAAGTCTGAATGTGTGTGGATGTTGTGCAGATGATAAGAAAGAGATGATTGTGGATGTTATGAATGAGAAGAAGCTGGATGTCCTGGCTTTAAGTGAAACAAAGCTGAAGGGGGTGGGAGAGTTTCAGTGGAGAGGAATAAATGGGATTAGGTCAGGGGTTTCAAATAGAGTTAGAGCTAAAGAAGGAGTAGCAATAATGTTGAAGGATAAGCTATGGCAGGAAAAGAGGGACTATAAATGTATTAATTCAAGGATTATGTGGAGTAAAATAAAGATTGGATGTGAAAAGTGGGTTATGGATGTGAAAAGTGGGTTATAATAAGCGTGTATGCACCTGGAGAAGAGAAAAGTGTAGAGGAGAGAGAGATTTTGGGAAATGTTGAGTGAATGCGTGGGGAGTTTTGAATCAAGGGTGAGAGTAATGGTGGTTGGGGATTCCAATGCTAAAGTGGGTAAAAATGTTATGGAGGGAGTAGGTAGGTAAATTTGGGGTGCCAGGGGTAAATGTAAATGGTGAGCCTTTAATTGAGCTATGTGTAGAAAGAGATTTGGTAATAAGTAATACATATTTTATGAAAAAGAGGATAAATAAATATACAAGGTATGATGTAGCACATAATGAAAGTAGTTTATTAGATTATGTATTGGTGGATAAAAGGTTGATGGGTAGGCTCCAGGATGTACATGTTTATAGAGGGGCAACTGATATATCGGATCATTATTTAGTTGTAACTACAGTTAGAGTAAGAGGTAGATGGGAAAAGAGGAAGGTGGCAACAACAAGTAAGAGGGAGGTGAAAGTGTATAAACTAAGGGAGATTTGTCCTGTTTCCTGACGAACCTTACCTAACCTAACCTAACTAAGGGAGGAGGAAGTTCGGGTGAGTATAAGTGACTATTGGCAGAAAGGTGGGCTAGTGCAAAGATGAGTAGTGGGGGGGGTTGAAGAGGGTTGGAATAGTTTTAAAAATGCAGTATTAGAATGTGGGTCAGAAGTTTGTGGTTATAGGAAGGTGGGGGCAGGAGGAAAGAGGAGTGATTGGTGGAATGATGAAGTAAAGGGTGTGATAAAAGAGAAAAAGGTAGCTTATGAGAGGTTTTTACAAAGCAGAAGTGTTATAAGAAGAGCAGAGTATATGGAGAGTAAAAGAAAGGTAAAGAGAGTGGTGAGAGAGTGCAAAAGGAGAGCAGATGATAGAGTGGGAGAGGCACTGTCAAGAAATTTTAATGAAAATAAGAAAAAATTTTGGAGTGAGTTCAACAAGTTAAGAAAGCCTAGTGAAAGTATGGATTTGTCAGTTAAAAACAGAGTAGGGGAGTTAGTAGATGGGGAGATGGAGGTATTAGGTAGATGGCGAGAATATTTTGAGGAACTTTTAAATGTTAAGGAAGAAACAGAGGCAGTAATTTCATGCACTGGTCAGGGAGGTATACCATCTTTTAGGAGTGAAGAAGAGCAGAATGTAAGTGTGGGGGAGGTACGTGAGGCATTACGTAAAATGAAAGGGGGTCAGCTGGAACTGATGGGATCATGACAGAAATGTTAAAAGCAGGGGGGGATATAGTGTTGGAGTGGTTGGTACTTTTGTTTAATAAATGTATGAAAGAGGGGAAGGTACCTAGGGATTGGCGGAGAGCATGTATAGTCCCTTTATATAAAGGGAAAGGGGACAAAAGAGACTGTAAAAATTATAAAAGAATAAGTTTACTGAGTATACCAGGAAAAGTGTACGGTAGGGTTATAATTGAAAGAATTAGAGGTAAGACAGAATGTAGGATTGCGGATGAGCAAGGAGGTTTCAGAGTGGGTAGGGGATGTGTAGATCAAGTGTTTACATTGAAGCATATATGTGAACAGTATTTAGATAAAGGTAGAGAAGTTTTTATTGCATTTATGGATTTAGAAAAGGCATATGATAGAGTGGATAGAGGAGCAATGTGGCAGATGTTGCAAGTATATGGAATAGGTGGTAAGTTATTAAATGCTGTAAAGAGTTTTTATGAGGATAGTGAGGCTCAGGTTAGGGTGTGTAGAAGAGAGGGAGACTACTTCCCGGTAAAAGTAGGTCTTAGACAGGGATGTGTAATGTCACCATGGTTGTTTAATATATTTATAGATGGGGTTGTAAAGGAAGTAAATGCTAGGGTGTTCGGGAGAGGGGTGGGATTAAATTTTGGGGAATCAAATTCAAAATGGGAATTGACACAGTTACTTTTTGCTGATGATACTGTGCTTATGGGAGATTCTAAAGAAAAATTGCAAAGGTTAGTGGATTAGTTTGGGAATGTGTGTAAAGGTAGAAAGTTGAAAGTGAACATAGAAAAGAGTAAGGTGATGAGGGTGTCAAATGATTTAGATAAAGAAAAATTGGATATCAAATTGGGGAGGAGGAGTATGGAAGAAGTGAATGTTTTCAGATACTTGGGAGTTGACGTGTCGGCGGATGGATTTATGAAGGATGAGGTTAATCATAGAATTGATGAGGGAAAAAAGGTGAGTGGTGCATTGAGGTATATGTGGAGTCAAAAAATGTTATCTATGGAGGCAAAGAAGGGAATGTATGAAAGTATAGTAGTAGTACCAACACTCTTATATGGGTGTGAAGCTTGGGTGGTAAATGCAGCAGCGAGGAGACGGTTGGAGGCAGTGGAGATGTCCTGTTTAAGGGCAATGTGTGGTGTAAATATTATGCAGAAAATTCGGAAAAGGTGTGGAGTTAATAAAAGTATTAGTCAGAGGGCAGAAGAGGGGTTGTTGAGGTGGTTTGGTCATTTAGAGAGAATGGATCAAAGTAGAATGACATGGAAAGCATATAAATCTATAGGGGAAGGAAGGCGGGGTAGGGGTCGTCCTCGAAAGGGTTGGAGAGAGGGGGTAAAGGAGGTTTTTGTGGGCAAGGGGCTTGGACTTCCAGCAAGCGTGCGTGAGCGTGTTAGATAGGAGTGAATGGAGACGAATGGTACTTGGGACCTGACGATCTGTTGGAGTGTGAGCAGGGTAATATTTAGTGAAGGGATTCAGGGAAACTGGTTATTTTCATATAGTCGGACTTGAGTCCTGGAAATGGGAAGTACAATGCCTGCACTTTAAAGGAGGGGTTTGGGATATTGGCAGTTTGGAGGGATATGTTGTGTATCTTTATATGTGTATGCTTCTAAACTGTTGTTTTCTGAGCACCTCTGCAAAAACAGTGATAATGTGCGAGTGTGGTGAAAGTGTTGAATGATGATGAATTTTCTTTTTGGGGATTTTCTTTCTTTTTTTTTTTTTTGGGTCACCCTGCCTCGGTGGGAGACGGCCGACTTGTTGAAAAAAAAAAAAATGAGTAATGATCTGCAGTAATTTTTCTTAGGGTCCAATATACAAAATATCTACTTTGTGTATGTTACAGAACTAATATTTGTCCTTTTTCTCATGAAGGAGATTGTGGCAGCTTTACAGTCTGGATGTAATATCATTCCCATCATTGATAACTTCCAGTGGCCAGATCCTGAGGAACTTCCAGAAGATATGCGAGCAGTCTGCTATTTTAATGGTGTCAGGTGTGTTGTGCTTAGAGTGATTCTTTTTTAATAAAAGCATAGTGAAAAAATTCAGTATTATCGTGAGCACCGTGCACACTTAAGGAAAAGTACCTTGTTGGTGAAGGGCTCTTTATTTTAGCAATGAGTTAATTGAGTTCCTCAAATCAAACCTGAATACTCTCCTGCTTCCCCTTGAATATTATTTATTATATTTTTATTTTTGCAATGTGAGTAATAGTTTGTATCTCAAAATTAATGATTGAATTATCATAATAATTTTCTTCCTATTTAATTTTTTCAGATGGATTCACGATTATCAGGATGCGTGTGTAGATAAAATGGAAAGATTTATGCGTGGAGAGTGTAATGTGCGTGGTGATGGACCACTCGGCCGCTATGTTAGTAGAAGTGTGGAGGGAGGCATGGCTACTCCAGGCACACCATCCACATTACCTAGAGCACCCCCACTCTACCAACGTACAACAAGTACTGAGAGTGGCAAGGGATCATCGTGTTCGGACAAAGACCCTAAAGACTGACGGGGCGACCCTGCATTGGTTAAACATAGAAGGTATGAACAGGGCTGATGGTCATCCCTTTTTTTCCTCTAGAAACTGCCTTTTGCAACAACAACAACAACAACAAAAAAAAAATAGAAATTTTTCCACTAAGACCAATTGGAAATGGAAGAGGGTATTTAGATTTGATCAGTGGAAGGGGATAAAAGCCAATTCCTTGAATCAAAAAACCCCCTTTCCTATGGCAAGGTATCCCCAACTGAGCAGGCAAAACTAGTGTAGTAAATATTTTGCCTGGTCATGTTAACATTGCAGTATATTTAATTTTGAAAAAGTAAGTCACTCTGTCTGACTCTTTTGGGTTATCCTAGGTTCTCTACACATATGCTGCTATGTATGATAATTCTACGTAACTGTATTTGTGTATACCTGAATAAACTTACTAAATTTCATCACAAAAGGCATAAATTATTTCAGTAGTGAACAACATTAGAGACCTAATTTAAAGTTTGGATTATAGTTGAACTTGGGTGTGCTTTCCAAGTTCATTATATTTGCAAGTTCTGTTTTTTACATTTTTACTTCTGTAATAATTTTATGTCTATTTCACTTGTGTGTGTGCTGGAGAACTCTTGAATTCTTAATGTTTTGTATCTTCAGAGTTTAACATTTGAATATTTAGGCTAACAAAATTTATCTTTAAAACAGTTATCAGATGATCTTTGCTATTAACTCTTTCACTAGACCCCTGAAATTACTATTGCTGTGTCTAATTTTTTTTTTTTTTGTGTGTGTGTGTAAAGATTTCTTTTGAAATGGTAGAGAATCTCTTTCTGAAGGTAATGATACCAAAAGTACAAAATTTGATAGAAAAAATTACAGAATTATGTGGGCAAAAAGTTAGCGGTGTTTGCAAAATTTATGCATTGGAGATTTTGCCCACTCGGTCCTATTTTAAGCCAATGCCATTGATCCCTTTGGTCAAATTCTTAGCTATTTCACTAGTATGCATTCCTTACTATCAGATGAGCACAAGAAACCACCCATTCATCTATTTCAACTACCCTATGAAGTACACACGTCTGTAATTTGGCCACTTTTACACAAAATTAAGAAATACCAATTTAAAAATAGTGCAAAATAAACATTGTGAGCATTCCTGACAAACATTTCCTCTGCTCATTAATCAAGTTCACAAGCTGCCTATATTACACTTGCCTTCCATTTTGAATTCATAATCTTTCACAAAAATAGTAAATTTACTCTTTCTAGAATAATGGCCATACTGTGTATACTCACCACAGACCCATTCTCTCATATCAAGGCTAAAATTTACCTCTCACAGCTTATCTGAGTGAGCTGAGCTCATGACATAGAAGTACGTACGTGAGGGATCCTGGCTTGAATGATGTAGTTTCAATGACAGCCATTGAAAAGGTTAAGTGATTTAGTTTAAATAAATCTGTTGTAATGGGAGCCCTTTGATTGAACTTTGTATAGAAAGGGGTTTAGTTATAGGTAATACATATTTTAAGAAAAAGAGGATAAATAAGTATACACGATATGATGTAGGGCGAAATGACAGTAGTTTGTTGGATTATGTATTGGTAGATAAAAGACTGTTGAGTAGACTTCAGGATGTACATGTTTATAGAGGGGCCACAGATATATCAGATCACTTTCTAGTTGTAGCTACACTGAGAGTAAAAGGTAGATGGGATACAAGGAGAATAGAAGCATCAGGGAAGAGAGAGGTGAAGGTTTATAAACTAAAAGAGGAGGCAGTTAGGGTAAGATATAAACAGCTATTGGAGGATAGATGGGCTAATGAGAGCATAGGCAATGGGGTCGAAGAGGTATGGGGTAGGTTTAAAAATGTAGTGTTAGAGTGTTCAGCAGAAGTTTGTGGTTACAGGAAAGTGGGTGCAGGAGGGAAGAGGAGCGATTGGTGGAATGATGATGTAAAGAGAGTAGTAAGGGAGAAAAAGTTAGCATATGAGAAGTTTTTACAAAGTAGAAGTGATGCAAGGAGGGAAGAGTATATGGAGAAAAAGAGAGAAGTTAAGAGAGTGGTGAAGCAATGTAAAAAGAGAGCAAATGAGAGAGTGGGTGAGATGTTATCAACAAATTTTGTTGAAAATAAGAAAAAGTTTTGGAGTGAGATTAACAAGTTAAGAAAGCCTAGAGAACAAATGGATTTGTCAGTTAAAAATAGGAGAGGAGAGTTATTAAATGGAGAGGTAGAGGTATTGGGAAGATGGAAGGAATATTTTGAGGAATTGTTAAATGTTGATGAAGATAGGGAAGCTGTGATTTCGTGTATAGGGCAAGGAGGAATAACATCTTGTAGGAGTGAGGAAGAGCCAGTTGTGAGTGTGGGGGAAGTTCGTGAGGCAGTAGGTAAAATGAAAGGGGGTAAGGCAGCCGGGATTGATGGGATAAAGATAGAAATGTTAAAAGCAGGTGGGGATATAGTTTTGGAGTGGTTGGTGCAATTATTTAATAAATGTATGGAAGAGGGTAAGGTACCTAGGGATTGGCAGAGAGCATGCATAGTTCCTTTGTATAAAGGCAAAGGGGATAAAAGAGAGTGCAAAAATTATAGGGGGATAAGTCTGTTGAGTGTACCTGGTAAAGTGTATGGTAGAGTTATAATTGAAAGAATTAAGAGTAAGACGGAGAATAGGATAGCAGATGAACAAGGAGGCTTTAGGAAAGGTAGGGGGTGTGTGGACCAGGTGTTTACAGTGAAACATATAAGTGAACAGTATTTAGATAAGGCTAAAGAGGTCTTTGTGGCATTTATGGATTTGGAAAAGGCGTATGACAGGGTGGATAGGGGGGCAATGTGGCAGATGTTGCAAGTGTATGGTGTAGGAGGTAGGTTACTGAAAGCAGTGAAGAGTTTTTACGAGGATAGTGAGGCTCAAGTTAGAGTATGTAGGAAAGAGGGAAATTTTTTCCCAGTAAAAGTAGGCCTTAGACAAGGATGTGTGATGTCACCGTGGTTGTTTAATATATTTATAGATGGGGTTGTAAGAGAAGTAAATGCGAGGGTCTTGGCAAGAGGCGTGGAGTTAAAAGATAAAGAATCACACACAAAGTGGGAGTTGTCACAGCTGCTCTTTGCCGATGACACTGTGCTCTTGGGAGATTCTGAAGAGAAGTTGCAGAGATTGGTGGATGAATTTGGTAGGGTGTGCAAAAGAAGAAAATTAAAGGTGAATACAGGAAAGAGTAAGGTTATGAGGATAACAAAAAGATTAGGTGATGAAAGATTGAATATCAGATTGGAGGGAGAGAGTATGGAGGAGGTGAACGTATTCAGATATTTGGGAGTGGACGTGTCAGCGGATGGGTCTATGAAAGATGAGGTGAATCATAGAATTGATGAGGGAAAAAGAGTGAGTGGTGCACTTAGGAGTCTGTGGAGACAAAGAACTTTGTCCTTGGAGGCAAAGAGGGGAATGTATGAGAGTATAGTTTTACCAACGCTCTTATATGGGTGTGAAGCGTGGGTGATGAATGTTGCAGCGAGGAGAAGGCTGGAGGCAGTGGAGATGTCATGTCTGAGGGCAATGTGTGGTGTGAATATAATGCAGAGAATTCGTAGTTTGGAAGTTAGGAGGAGGTGCGGGATTACCAAAACTGTTGTCCAGAGGGCTGAGGAAGGGTTGTTGAGGTGGTTCGGACATGTAGAGAGAATGGAGCGAAACAGAATGACTTCAAGAGTGTATCAGTCTGTAGTGGAAGGAAGGCGGGGTAGGGGTCGGCCTAGGAAGGGTTGGAGGGAGGGGGTAAAGGAGGTTTTGTGTGCGAGGGGCTTGGACTTCCAGCAGGCATGCGTGAGCGTGTTTGATAGGAGTGAATGGAGACAAATGGTTTTTAATACTTGACGTGCTGTTGGAGTGTGAGCAAAGTAACATTTATGAAGGGATTCAGGGAAACCGGCAGGCCGGACTTGAGTTCTGGAGATGGGAAGTACAGTGCCTGCACTCTGAAGGAGGGGTGTTAATGTTGCAGTTTAAAAACTGTAGTGTAAAGCACCCTTCTGGCAAGACAGTGATGGAGTGAATGATGGTGAAAGTTTTTCTTTTTCGGGCCACCCTGCCTTGGTGGGAATCGGCCGGTGTGATAATAAAAAATATAAAAAAAATCTGTTGTAAAGAAATGAGTGTCACTGAATATAGAATGAGATTTATTATTTACAGGTTATTAACCACAAGTAGCCCACGATCTGCTTCACCTATGAGGTGGGGTGGTCGAGCAGCCAGCCCAGTGCCACGTCTCCCAGCAAGGGGAGCTACTGGACGGGTATTTGGAGCAGTTTCACCTTCACTACCACGGCCACATCGCCGCACACTTCCTCCTTCACGCTCATTGAGTCTTGATACAGGCTTGGATACTAACAATGCTACTGCATCTGATCCTGAAACTGCCACTGAGGTGGTATCTTCATGTGAACAGTACTTGCAGCAGCAGAATCAGCAACAATCTGAACACCAAGTGCAGGAACAGCAGTTACAAAATACAGAACCTCCTCGGCGTAGGTTGAGTAGTATACCTTGTGAAAGCAGTCCAATTGCTGAAGAAGACTGTGCAACTGAGGAAGATTTCGGTCAACCATTTGTTGAGGAAGATGTTAGAGGCAGCAGGGACTTGACTCTTCCATTAGATTCTTCTCGCTCCTCCATCACATCTTCAAGGCGTTCCTCTGTTACTTCTACTGATGATATCAGTCGAAAATCCTCATTTGTTAATAAGTGTATGACGAGAGTTAGAGGCTTCATCAAGAAATGAGTGTTCTTGTACATATTGCCTTCAGATTGTGGTGCTTGTGGTAAAGTGTTGCGGTCAATGTTGGCCATCTTCACACTGCGATAGGACGCATATATAACCAGTGCAGGGAGTTGAGAGCCTCTGTGCCAGGTGTTGGGACCATTAGGGCCTGAGACCTTAGGTAAGGTCACCCACTTGGCTCAGGTTAAGTTCAGGTCATTTACCATTTTGTGATCCCAACCACTATGCCAAAAATCAGTAAACACTTTGACTATAATGACATGGAGGTTAGTGACAGAAACAAAATGCTGTACTACCTACAAAATTAATACTGCCATACATTTTAAACTAATTTATGATCAATTCAGTAAAACAAATTACTAAATAATACAATGTAAAGCATTTAATTTTCCTGTTTATTTTTTCCCCTTGTTCTTAAAGTTTATGGTCTCAATTGTCATAATTTAATTAATAAATTTCCAAAACCCCTTATTATTAAGCATTTAATGGCAACTTTAGCTGTATAGCCCTTGTGGCTTAGCGCTTCTTTTTGATTATAATAATAATAATGGCAACTTTAGCATCTGTAATATGAATTTAAGGTTATTACAGTGCTTGAAATGAAAGGATTATATTGACAAAAAATATATCACATACATATAAATTTGTATGTATATATACAGTGGAACCTCTGTTTTTGTATGCCATAGTTTGTATGTAAAACTATAGTTATTCTCTATAAAATGTATTTTTTGTTAACATTTTTGGATGGCTGGAACGGATTAATTGGATTTACGTTATTTCTTATGGGAAATATTAACAAAAAAAAAAAAATTTATAGATAAAAACTATAGGTTTACATACAAACTAGGGCATACGAAAATCGAGGTTCCACTGTGTGTGTGTACATATATGTCATGCAATATAGGTTAAACTTGCAATTTTGGCTTAAATAGCAACACTCTTCTTGCTGTACAAGGCAAGCAAAAATTTGTGCATGCAATAATTTCGCAAAACTCATTCTGAACCTAACGAAAAAAATATACAGAGGTTCCACTGTATTTCATTGTTTGTTTATTATTAAATTATTGTAAACTTATCTAAATTATATTTAGTTGGATTAGGCTAAATTAAATTTTGCTTGTTATAATAAGGTTAGGTAAGTTTTCTAAGATTCTTTTGGTACAAATTATTAATTTTTACATTAGCATAAATGAAAAAATATATATTTGAATGTATAAGACAAAATTTTAAGGACTTAATTTTAAATGCTAATTGACCAGTTTTACCTATACAGCACGACACACACACACGTATGTATACATACATACATAAACATTCATTTTATATATAGCAAGTGAGGAAAGTTATCCATCTCAGGATATTTTGGCGCCTTGTATAACAACTTACTGAATTGCAATCGTTAAGATGTTGGTTTCAGCGGCAAAATCTCCATCGGTTTCATTTCTGAAATGACAGCGCACATACCAAAATAATATAATTAAAAATACAAATAACATTATCCAAAGAAAAACAATTTATACCAGTAAGGAGGGGAGGGTCACACTTATATGTCCTAAATAAATCAGTGTTACTGTCTAAAACAAGCCACAACCTTTTTAACATAACGGCCATCTCCCACCGAGGTAGGATGACTTGAAAAGAATAAACACTCTCCACCAATCGTTCCATCACTGTCTTGCCAGAGGCATGCTGACATTACAGCTCGGATGCCCCTCCAAACTTCCCTCCCCTCCTTCAGAGTGCAGGCACTGTGCTTCCCACCTAGAAGACAAGTTGCACTAGCCAGTTGCACAGAATCCCTTAATGTTACCTTACTCATACTTCAAAAGCACTGTCATAAAAACCACTTGCTTCCACTTGGATGTCCAAGCCCATCACATAGAGCCCTTCCTAGGATGACCCATCCCTTCCCTCAGGCTGCATAATCCTATGGGTTTAGCACTCCTCCTTGATTATAATAATAATCCCTCCCCTCAGATTTATACACCTAAGTCATCTTATTTTTGTGAGTTTAGTTTTCTTTTTATATTTAATTCCTCGAAGGAAGTATCAATGCTAGTTAGGGGCTCTTGATCTACTTGGATCAAACTTGATTGCTTCCCATTCCCCTATGTGCTGTATGATCCCTGTGGGCTCAGTGCTTCCCTCCCATAAATGTAATAATTTTTATATTCAGTGTTGTGGCTTACCTTGAATGGTAACCATTTAAGTATTATAGGACATATAAATATGAACCTGCTTGTTTGGTTGCTTCACTTTTCAAGCTTTTTCTAATCTTTTGATAGTTATTTGTATTTTCAATGACTTATTTTGGCTTGTATAGTATTTTTTTTTTATTTCAGAAGTAAATCCTGATGATTAGATTTAGATTTTGCCACTAAAGTGGCTAGTTTATTGTGCACCCTGATGATGATCACTGAAACATTATTATAAGTACTTGTGCTTCCACATTTTATGTAATAATAACAGGGAAGCACATGTACTTCCATAAATGTCCTCAGAAGATGAAGATGGATAGTTTTTCCACTAGCTATATTTCTTGAAGCTCAAACATATTTTGAAACATATACATAAAATACAAATAAATTTTATGCACAAAACATATATATATATATATATATATATATATAAAATATACACACACACACGTGTATGTACAAACATTATCTCTACGTTCACAGCAGGACTTGAACCTGCAAACTCTGTATCAGAGTACACTGGGTCGAGCGTCGTGGATAAAGTACTGTGTATTCTGATGCAAAATTTGCAGGTTTGAGTCATTCTGTGGATATATATATATATATATATATATATATATATATATATATATATATATATATATATATATATATATATATATATATATATATATATATATATATAATTTTTTTTTTTTTTTTCAACAAGTCGGCCGTCTCCCACCAAGGCAGGGTGACCCAAAAAAGAAAGAAAATCCCCAAAAAGAAAATACTTTCATCATTCAACACTTTCACCACACTCGCACATTATCACTGTTTTTGCAGAGGTGCTCAGAATACAACAGTCTAGAAGCATACACATATAAAGATACACAACATATCCCTCCAAACTGCCAATATCCCAAACCCCTCCTTTAAAGTGCAGGCATTGTACTTCCCATTTCCAGGACTCGAGTCCGACTATATGAAAATAACCGGTTTCCCTGAATCCCTTCACTAAATATTACCCTGCTCACACTCCAACAGATCGTCAGGTCCCAAGTACCATTCGTCTCCATTCACTCCTATCTAACACGCTCACGCACGCTTGCTGGAAGTCCAAGCCCCTTACCCACAAAACCTCCTTTACCCCCTCTCTCCAACCCTTTCGAGGACGACCCCTACCCCGCCTTCCTTCCCCGATAGATTTATATGCTTTCCATGTCATTCTACTTTGATCCATTCATATATATATGTATGTATGTATGTATGTGTGTGTGTGTGTGTGTGTGTGTGTGTGTGTGTGTGTGTGTGTGTGTGTAGAACAACCACTGTGAAAGAATAGTGACATTCCAAGTGATTTCATGACTTCTCACATTATCAAGGAACAATTATTATTATAATCAAAAGGAAGCGCTAAACCTACAAGGGTCATACAGCATCAAGGAACTATAAAAGCAAATAAAAAGCAGGTTTGAAAATATTTATATTTCTTTTGGTTTATATAAATTGGATTCATTTATAATTAATAAAATTTGGGAAGAATTTAATGATACATGAAACAAGTAAAAAAATTTTAATGCTTGGGTACAGTATCAGTTGTGTTTCACAGAGTCGGGTGTTGTAACGCTACTGTGAAGTGTAGTCTTGGCCTTATATGCCTTCCTGTTGATGTTATGCTTTTACAGTTCCTTGATAATCTGAGAAGTCATGAAAGAGCTTGGAATTTTGCTATTCTTTTACAGTGGTTGTTCTGCATATTGTGATATCACCTGTTTACTGTGATTTTATTGTATATGTATATATATACATATGTATATATATATGTGTATATATATATGTATATATATACATATATAATGTATATATATACATATATATATATATATATATATATATTATTTTTTTTTTTTTTGTTAGGTTCAGACTAATTTTCCTGGATTTATTGACCAAACAAATTTTCAGTCTGCTTTTTAGGCAAGATTGCCAATTTGTCTTATTCAGCACAACATACACAAAATGTACATATGTACATAAACACAGTATATTTATTTTGACAATTTTATGAGTTTTAAGACCAAAAAAAATTATTTTAAATTTTAAAGTAAAACATTTTTAATATTGGCAGTGTCACAGACATCAACACAAATACAACAGTCTATTCCCTGAAATTGCAAGTCAGGGGTTTATATGGTGTACAACACAAATACTGGCTATTAAACATTAGTAACAATACCAATGTTTTGTTCTTCAGTCATTTTGTCCAGTAGATATCGTACAACTTAGCGAAAGCATATTCAGATTTATATTCCATAGTGAAGAGCTCCAAAGAATAACCTCTTCATTTACAGAAACAAATTCTGGTTTACACTGTAAATGTCTTAGTCATGGTGTTAATTCTAGGTGTTGTTTTCAGTGATAGGACTTTGTGTATAGTGAATCCTATTATTTGTAATTCCGAGCCGGTGATCACCTATGTTTGTCATTGTAAATACAAAGTTGGCAACTAACGTGTAAGTGTGAGATTTATTATTTTTACACGCAGTACCCTGGAGCTTAAATAAATACTATTTAAGTTATGCATTTTATGTATTACTATCCACCATACAGTATACTGCTAATGTGACAATACAGTACATGCTTATTACTTCAAAACTACCACATAATAAAAAAGTACCAGCTTTGTATCATCCTTTGCAAATAACTCAAAAAATAAATAAATGTCAGTTTAATAGAAGACAAAAAACTGCACATACTTATCACTTAAGCCTTTCAATAAGTAATTATTTTAATCAAATAAAGCACTAAACCATTTGGGGCTCTCAGTGCCTTTCAAAGCACAAATAACAACAAAGCTGAAAAATGTATAGATGTAGTTTATTACCAGCACAAAAAAAAAATTCCTAGGAATGTCTCTAAGCACTTAAAAATATACCTTATAATACATACAATACATGAAAGATACCACATTATCATAACTTGCTGGTGTGAAACACGGGGGTAGGAAGGGTGAATTAAACCCAGTGAAGAGCAATGGTGGTATGTGCACAGTCTGAGTAAACATAAGAAATATTGTTAGTACAAAGGTCGAAGTTTTTAAGAGGAAACTGAATCATTATCTCCAAGTTCCTAATCAGCCAGGATGCAATGGTTATGCGAGGTGCAGAAAACTAGCAACACCATTATTACAGTGCCTGAGGAAATGTTAGTTAATCTGGTTTGATCCATGGAAGGGAAGTTCAGGTCAAACTTTTTGTATCGAAAACCCTCATCAGCATCAAGGACAAACCTAGTCACAAGTATGAAATCATAAATGATCTTGTTTTTACTAGTATCCAGCTCTCAGGCAAGGTCTGATTTTCCTCATATAATTATAATGTATTCAATTATAATTTATTTAAAAATGGTCTTACTATAGTCTAGTCCCCAGTTCTCATGAAAAGAGCCAGTTTTTTTATCCAACAGTTTTTACGAATGATCTCACTTTTGTCTGATTCCCAGCTCTTGGAAATTTCCTTTGAAGAGCTAATTTATGTAAACATTTTTACTTTGCTTATAGGAATGCAGTTTCACAAGGAGCATATACAGATGCTATTATGTTATGTATTTATGGAAGAAATCTAATAGGAAGTATGGGATACGAGAAACTAAGAGTCATCTAAAGGTTCCTATCCTAAAGTTTGGTATGTTAATTATTCCAGCCACAGGATTGTAACTCATTCTTCATAAGATGTATCCGAACTAATGATATTTTGCTGTGACTCGGCAACTTCATTCATGTTAAAAATACTCACTGTATAGACCCCAAGATTATCAAAATGCTAAACCTGAGGGAATCATACAGCACCTAGGGAATAGGAGGTAATTAGGTTTGATCCAAGGGTAGGGTAGCTCACATTCCTTCAATCAGGAGCTCTTCTTTGGTATCAAGACACCCTACCCCATGATGGGTGTAGGTAACTAAATGTGTGTCACTGTGGGATCCAAGAGATACCCCATATTCCAATGCCCTAGACCCACGTAGTATCTCAGTTTGAGAAAGAGGCTTATGAGCTGTACCTCAAAGCTCCAAGATGCAGAGAAGCTGCAGTTCAACTATCTCCAAAGATTCAAGGAGTTATACCTCAACCCTTCCTAGAATTCTAGAAGCGAGAGATACTTCTAAGAGGCCCATAACACTCAAGATACTAAACACTGGGTGTGTTTCCTTACACCAGTTGTCCTGTTTACCTGGCAAGCAAGTAGGTACCTGGGTGTTAGTCGACTGGTGTGGGTCGCATCCTGGAGGGCAAGACTGAGGACCCCAATGAAAATCAGTCCTCGATGATGCACTGCCTTATTTGGGTTATCCTGGGTGGCTAACCCTCCAGGGTTAAAAATCCGAATAAAATCTTATCTCTTATAGCCTAAATGGTATCCTACCCAAGTCTGAGGATGAATCCCAAACAAAAAAAAATATTCCAAATCTAAGATTAATTAGTCTATGAGGAACATTACACCGTAGGTTACTCCAACAATAGAAGGAACATAAGGCAGAACAAGCCTAGTCTTAAGAGAAGCCCAAAACAAACAATCTTTCGACTGAGAACCCATGCAAGAGGAACTCTAGTGTGGAGAGTATACCAAGAAATGTTAAAAGCGCTAAACGCAAAGGGGTACCTCAATACTGCACGACAAGAGGGTGCTTAAGTTGATAGGGTGAGGTGTGGTGGGTAGGTGCAAGTATGAAGGGGAGAATGTTATAGTTGCTTCAACTTACAGAAGCCTAGGTAGAAATTGAAGTGTGCCACCACTGTCAACGAGTTCATCACCACAACTTGTCAAAACACCTGCACGACTGCACCAATGTCAGCAGCAGCAGCTGCAGTCGCTGTAGCAGAATGAAGAGCCTTGTCACTGGAAAATTATGAGATCCTTTACTGTTTACATTTCATCCACATAGTGAACTTTATCACATCACAAACATATTACTTGTTTCTTACTTAATAAAGCCCACTGTGTAGGCGAGACATTAGTCAATAAAAGTTCTCATAATGCATTTTCTCTGTCTTTCCATCTTGTCAGTATTTTATACGATTTCTATTTAGCCCCGTCACTCGCAGCACCCACGGCTAGTCCAGGAAGCCACCACAAAGATCAGGAGAAAGAAACTAATACCTACCCCAACACAAAACACATCAGGAGAAAAGGAAAGAAGGTACCATTATGCATCCACTTAAAAATACACCTGGTGGTTCTCAGAGCTCCTGAAAATCACAGTCATCCACCTCATCATTGTAAAAGCCCTAAAAAAATTCATATCACATATTCAAGTCAGGAACAAGAACCAATTACCTCTGTGCCGCACAAGACCAGCGACAGATGGTGTAATAAATCAGTCGTAGTTATCAAGACAAGAGAATCTGTATTAAATATGGTTCTTTCGGAGAGAAGGGTTGCTAGTGTGAGTATTAGTGATGAAGGAATCTTTGAAAATGAAAGCTATGTGCTCCTTAAAAAATAAGTAGACAAAGCATTATTATAATTGTGCCTAGGAGGTATCACAGACTATGGCGAATTACAGTCCAAGTTTACAATATATCTATATACAACTAGTGCCAATGAAAAACGTGAATCATGAGGCATCTTGTATACAAGTGGAAATTTCTTGTTCCAGAAGAGCTATGACCCAATACGTTACTAGATTTGTAGCCATTTAGGAATCACTTTATAAGGTCATTATGTGCAAATCGTTGCCAATAAAGGTTCCATATAGCTCCATTTGTCTCTTGAAAATTCCTAATCAACTCTAGGAATAAAAGTTAAGAAAGGCAACCAAGAAGAAGATCAAGACGAACAAAACAGAGACAACAGGAATGAGGACGAGAGAGATTTTATTAAGAAGTTCATGGGTCTGAAGGCTACTTTTGAGAGACTTACTCTTAGTTGGAGGAACTTGGCTGTCTCTGATGCTGTTAGCCTTACTCTTAGTGTATACTGGGGCAACTTGCAACCGTCTGTGTGTCGGTCGAGACTCGTCCTGCAGTGCTATGGCTCTCAGACGGAAGTTCTCAATAGCGACAAGAACAAGGATGATGATGAAGTCCGTGGAGATAAGGCAGATGTACCACACGTCGATGTGTTTGAGGTAAGACGTCTTGGGTATGATCTGACTTGTCTGGTTGAACAACTGAGCCAATACCAGCAGTGACGTCAGCGATACCATGATGCGGTCCTGCTCACAAGAATTTGAGAACTTAAAACTTAGCATGAGGATCTCCGTTGATTAGGATAAATCAGTTTTGCAAATTAATATGTTCGGTTTATCTGCAGCATCACGCCCAATATTCTGGCAACATAAGGCTACGAAAGTGATCGTAGTGTTAACTTTCAAAGATTAAATTTGGAAAGCTATGTGAATAATTTAGAACGTGGGGAGAAATTTAAAACACAAAACGCATAAAGCTAACAACTACTAAAATAATTATGCGACCAAAAAAAAGTACCGAAAAAATGAGTGCCGCAAACGTACAGGGGTAATTATGCCTACTTAGACTTAACAAAACAACAAAAAAAAGCAACGAGAAAACAGCTAGTATGCCAAGGAAGATGATGCTAAATAACCCATACAGGGTTTGACGTTTTTCTGTAAACACAAAAAATAATAAACATTATTAGAGCTAGAAAATACAGACTTATTTGTATAAGTGTGAGAAAACTAACCTGGAAGTCGTGGAGGTCAAAGAAGAGAGCGAGGTAGCAGATGACCACCATCAGCAGACTGGGCACCACGGCATTACCAATGTAATATCCATACTGGTTTCGAAACTCCAGCACCATCTGGACAGATAGACACCGACATATAATTCTAAAGTCGATTTCGGTTTATAGTAAAGCACAGACTAGTAGAAAACAAGAGGCAACAATCTAACTGTGGGAACATCTAAATGGCTATAAATAAAAAAGAAAATATGCTAGCAATCCTCCAGTGTACCTTATTCAATAGCAACCAACAGCCTAGCTGTGAAAATAATAAAGTATGTACGTTTACATATTTTCCATTAGTTAAGTTATGCGAGGCGAATATTAATTAAGACTGAAATTTGTGGGTGGATGAGTGAGTTGTAAACAGGAAACTCAATGCGAATTATTAATTCACAAATCCAACAAGGAGGCATACATAAGGGGGATTACCAACAGACCCCTGGCAGTCTTCAAGCTGGCACTGGACAAGCACCTAAAGTCGGTTCCTGACCAGCCGGGCTGTGGCTCGTACGTTGGTTTGCGTGCAGCCAGCAGCAACAGCCTGGTTGATCAGGCTCTGATCCACCAGGAGGCCTGGTCACAGACCGGGCCGCGGGGGCGTTGACCCCCGGAACTCTCTCCAGGTAAACTCCAGGACTTAATTAATTCAGCGAAAAGGTCACTGCTGGGAGAAACGTCTTCACAATAGATTAGATTTTAGATTAGATTTTGCCACCGAAGTGGCTAGTTTATTGTGCACCCCATATCCATCCTGTGGACGGTAGCGCGAGAGCATATGGATACACAAAAGGCCTAGGAACTAGGCCCCAAATGGTTAACAGGAATACATATGGATTTATATCTACATATCTATAGTTCACTTAACTGTTACAAGCAAATTTAGGAAATTTGCTTAGTATATCTGGTATCTTATTTTCATTAATAAGATATCTTGACATATCACATAGGTTATTATACTGTCTGTCTCTGTATTCCTCAATAAGTGGACAATTAAGCACATAATGTTCAAGAGAGTGACCATATACCTGATCACATAATTTACATTTAGTTTGATCATCATCTGTGTGTCTCCCAAACTGCCAGAAGTACTTGTAAGCAAGTCTAAGCCTGGCCACTACAACATCAGTCAGTCTGTTCACATTGCAAGTAGCTCCATAAACATACTTATCTACGTTCATGTTATCATAGTGGGTTATAGATCTACTCAGGCTTCTAACTGCATTCCTATAACAATCATTTTCATTATTTACTTCTCTCCTAATATTATTCCTAATGCTAGACACAGTTATACCAAAGTTATATTCTACATTCTCCTTCTTATTTACATACTGTTGGTACACTACCACTGTTACTACCATGAGTACGTTGGTATACCTGGATGTCACCTGGCTGGTTGTCAGGACCCATCATCTGCTCTCCGACACATTTGTACTCCAGTAGCCTTCTCTCCCCGGTGAAGTTGACACCACCCTGGGAAAGCACAGAGTTAATGCCCCATCGTACAACACTACCATCACCTCCAATAAAATTCACAGCTTATACACTAAGTATACAACATGTATATATTGTCTGGCTCAACATGCTACATTACCTTAACGGTCCACTCCATCCCTCCCCCCCCCCACACACAGCTTTAAGAAGAGGTATGATAAAGCTCATGAACCAGGGAGAGTGGAGACCTAGTAGCGACCAGTGAAGTGGCGGGGCCAGGAGCTATGAATCTATTCTTGCAACCATAATTAAGCGAGTACAATTAGGTGAGGCGGCTACGGTGAAAAGCTCTGTTCCACAAGGAACAATACTCACTCCCATCTTGTTCTTCATCCTCATATCGGACATAGACAGGGAGCCACAGCGCTGTGTCTTCTTTTGCAGATGACACCCGAATTTGCATGACTGTCCTGCATTGAAGACACCGCAAGACTCCAAGCGGACATCAACCAAATCTCGAAGTGGGCCGCAGAAAACTATATAAAGTTCAACGATGAGAAATTTCAATTACTCCGACATCGAAAACGTGAGAAAATTAAAACTACATCGGAGTATAAAACAAATTCCAACCACACAGCAGAGCGAAAAAATACTAATGTAAAAGACCTGGGAGTGATCATGTCAGAGGATCTCACCTTCAAAGACCGTAACATTGTATTAATTGCATCTGTTAGAAAAATGACAGGATGGATAATGAGAACCTTCAAAATTAGGGATGCCAAACCTATGATGACACTATTCAGGTCGCTTGTTCTATCTAGGCTGGAAAATTGTTGCACACTAACAACACCTTTCAAGACAGGTGAAATTGCTGACCTAGAAAATGTAGAGAGAACCTTCACGGCCCACATAACAGCGATAAAACACCTCAATTACTGAGATCGCTTGAAATTCCTAAACCTGTACTCCCTAGAATGCAGGCGGGAGATACAGGACTATATACACTTGGAAAATCCTAGAGGGATTAGTACCAAACTTGCACACGAAAATTACTCCCTATGAAAGCCAAAGACTCGGCAGACGATGCAACATCCCCCAATGAAAAGCAGGGGTGTCACTAGCACGTTAAGAGACAACACAATAAGTGTTAGGGGCCCAAGACTGCTCAACTGCCTCCCAGCATACATAAGGGGGACTACCAATAGACCCTTGGCTGTCTTCAAGCAGGCACTGGACAAGCACCTAAAGTCAGTACCTGACTAACCGGGCTGTGGTTCGTACGACGTCGGGTTGCGTGCGGCCAACAGTAACAGCCTGGTTTATCAGACCCTGATCCACCATGATACCTGGTCACAGACAGGACCGCGGGGGCGTCGACCCCCGGAACCCTCTCCAGGTATACACACAAACAGAAAGGTTCGCAACAAGACTATTCCCGGAGCTAAGGAAAATGTCCTATGAAGAGAGGGTTAAGCGAAATCTACCTGGCGACAATGGAGGACAGGAGGGATAGGAAGGACATGATAAAGACAAATACTGAGAGGAACTGACAAGGTGGATGGGACACAGCAAGGTGGATGAGACATAGCAAGATGGTGTCACAAATGGAAGCTGGAAACTCAGACGAGTCACAGGAATGGTAGGAAGTATTTCTTCAGTCAAAGTTGTCAGGAACTATTTGGAAAGTGATGTACCGGAAACAGGATCCATACACAGTTTTAAGAAGAGATACGATAAAACTCTTGGAGCAAGGAGAGGGACCTAGTAGCGACCAGCGACCAGCAGGGCCAGGAGCTGTGACCCTACCCCTACAACCACAAATATGTGATTACACGCACGCACGCACAAAGGGCGCACTTAACATTACATGCGGTTGAGATGCACTTACCTTGACAAAGATGAACCTGTCCTGCATGTTGGTGACGGAATAATCCAGTAGACACTGTTGGATGTCGAAGGGATACATCTGCAGTCTGAACCTACACATGAAGCTCACTGTGTATTGCTGCTCCAGTCTGATACTCTGCTCTGCCCCGCTATACAGCTTGTCTATTGTAATAATAATAACAATAATAATAATAATCACCATAAGAGATAGATGCAGGCTAGCCTATATGTTGCAGAGATTGGTTTAAATATGTATGTGTTATAATTCAGTTACACAATGGTGGGATATAATACAAACATTACTGTTGTAATGATAGGAATATGTAAAGAAAATGCGTAGCGCATAAATTAAAAGGTGACATGGGGTAATCAAATGTGTACTCACCTATTTGTGGTTGCAGGGGTCGAGTCTTAGCTCCTGGCCCCGCCTCTTCACCGGTTGCTACTGGGCCCTCTCTCTCCCCGCTCCATGAGCTTTATCAAACCTCGTCTTAAAACTGTGTATGGTTCCTGCCTCCACTACGTCATTTTCTAGGCTATTCCACTGCCTTACAACTCTATGACTGAAGAAATACTTCCTACTATCTCTCTGACTCATTTGTGTCTTCAACTTCCAATTGTGGCCTCTTGTTTCTGTGTCCCCTCCCTGGAACATCCTGTCTTTGTCCACCTTGTCTATTCCACGCAGTATTTTATATGTCGTTATCATGTCTCCCCTGACCCTCCTGTCCTCCAGTGTCGTCAGGCCGATTTCCCTTAATCTTTCTTCATAGGACATACCCCGTTTTAACCAACTTGTCCAAACCTTTTTCTTTTTAGTTTCTGACGTGCACAAGGGTTCCAAACAGGTGCTGCATATAGTAGGGCCGAAAGGAAAATGTTGAATGACCTTTTCTAAGGTATGGAATTGTTCTCAGGTTTTCCAGGCGCCCATATCGCACAGTTATCTGATTGATTGGCTCGGGGACATGTCGGGTTTACTCACCCCAAGATCTTTTTCCTGAGTGAGGTTTTCAGCTTTGGCCACCAGCCCATACTCTGTCTGTGGTCTTCTGTGTTCCCTATTTTTTCATGACTTTGCATTTGGCAGGATTAAATTGAGACGCCATTTGCTGGGCCAGGTGTCCATCTGTCCCGGTCTTTGAAACCCCTGGGCCCCATCAGATTTAATTTCCCCATTAACTTCACATCATCTGCAAAAGGGACATTTGAGTCTAACCTTCCATATGTGTTCACATATCAAAATAACTGGTCCAGGACCCCCCCTTGGGGCCCCCCGTCCAAGGGGCCCCCTGTGATACATCATTTTAAACCCTGACTCGTTGTTTCCTCCCGTCAGGTATTCTCTGATCCATTGCAGTGCCCTTCCCAAAATTTTTGTAAACTCAATTTTAAT
>NC_091313.1:19324798-19359798 GCF_038502225.1 Cherax quadricarinatus
TAATGTAGATCTTAATATTACTGATTGCGAAAAAAATTTAGGAGTTCTGGTTAGCCGTACTCTGAAACCAAGACAATAGTGCATAAGTGTTCGCAATAAAGCTAACATAATCCTTGGCTTCATATCAAGAAGCCTAAATAATAGGAGTCCTCAGGTTGCTCTTCAACTCTACATATCCTTAGTTAGGCCTCATTTAGATTATGCTGCACAGTTTTGGTCACCGTATTAGAGAATGGATATAAATGCTCTGGAAAACGTACAAAGGAGGATGACAAAGTTGATCCCATGTATCAGAAACCTTCCCTATGAGGATAAGAACATAAAAACATAAGAATGGAGGAACACTGCAGAAGGCCTACTGGCCCATGCGAGGCAGGTCCTTATCAAAACGACCTCTACCTAAAGCTACCCAAGAAATAACTCCCGTACCCAATGACACCAATCAAACCCAGCCCTTCCCACTCATATATTTGTCCAGTCTCTTAAAGCTACCCAAGGTCCTAGCCTCTATCACCCCACTGGGAAGACTGTTCCACGCATCTACAACTCTGTTAGAAAACCAGTACTTACCTATGTCTTTTCTAAATCTAAATTTATCCAGCTTAAATCCATTATTTCTGGTTCTTACCTGGTTCGACACCCTCAGTACTTTATTAATATCTCCCTTGTTTATGCCCGTCATCCACTTATACACTTCAATGATATCTCCCCTCATTCTACGCCTCTCCAGAGAGTGGAGATTTAAGGCTTTAAGTCTATCTTCATACGGGAGGTTCCTTACACAGTAAATCATTTTAGTCATTCTTCTCTGTATGTTCTCTAATGAGTCTATATCCATCCTGTAGTAAGGGGACCAAAACTGAGCAGCATAATCTAAATGAGGCCTCACTAGTGATGTATAGAGCTGTAAAATAACTTTTGGACTTCTGTTACTTATACTTCTTGAGATAAATCCAAGTGACGTGTACTTGAGTGGTGACGTGTACTTAGCTCAGTGGTGACGTGTACTTAGCTCAGTGGTGACGTGTACTTGGCTCAGTGGTGACGTGTACTTGGCTCAGTGGTGACGTGTACTTAGCTCAGTGGTGACGTGTACTTAGCCCAGTGGTGACGTGTACTTAGCTCAGTGTTTGTGTGCTCTTGAGTGGTGACCTGTACTTTGAGTGCTGACCTGTACTTAACTCTGTGAAGAAGTGTCTTGTTTGCTCCCGTGGACTGAACCAAGATGCCCTCCATCGAGCAACTTTACCAGCAACTTAAGGAAGAATTGAAGGCAGCGAAGATGGAGATACGGCGATTGACCGAGGAAAACAAGAGGATTCGTAGTAGTCCTCCTGTTTCGAGTCCTCAGGTCAAGAAGGGATCGTGGTCAGTGGCTGGACAGCAGGGGACGACGAAGTTGACGATCAAGAAGACGAATGGAAAGCCAGAAACGATGAAGAAGAAAGAGACTGCTGTGGAAACTCCCGTGGAAACCTCCAACGCATTCTCGGTGCTACCCGACGAATGTGAGTCTACTACTGGGATCGTCACGACGAACGACAAGGAAGGTAAGAATATTGTTGTTGTTGGGGATAGCCAGGTTAGATACATGGATAGGGCATTCTGCTTGAAGGACAGGAGTAGGAGACAAAGGGTATGCTTTCCTGGGGCTGGGATGGAGGACATTGTTAGCCGGCTCGACAACATCATGAACGGTAATGGGATCAATCCTATTATTTGCCTCAGTGCTGGAGGCAATGATGTAGGCAAGCGTAGAAGTGAGGAATTAGTTAGAAAGTTCAGGACAGCTATAGACATGATTAGGAAGAAGGGGGGGCGCCCTGTTATATGTGGCATTTTGCCAAGAAGAGGTGTTGGTAATGAATGGTTGTCCAGAGCAATTGGTATTAATTGTTGGCTGGATAAACACTGTAAGGATAATGCAGTACCATTCATTGACAACTGGGACAACTTCTATGGCCGAAATGACATGTATGCCAGGGATGGGGTTCACTTATCCAGGGCAGGTGTGGGTTTTCTTGCTAACTCAGTTGAGGGGGTTGTTAGGACTTTAAACTAGGATTAGTTAGAGGTATGGGTTTAGAAATGATTAATAATGAGTATGGATATATTGACTTATGCTCTGATATTAAGAATCTTAATAGTAACTGTCATGGAGTAACTCTGGGTAATGATAATTTCAGAAATTGTGTAAAAACAAAGATGAATAGGAAAAATGTGCAGAAGAAAAAACATATGATGGTATTTTATGCTAACAGTCGAAGTGCAAGAAATAAAATTAATGAACTACGTTTGGTAGCATGTGCTGGGAACTTTGATATCATTGCATTAACTGAAACGTGGTATGATTTAAAGAGTCGGGATATGACTGCTGAGTGTAATATTCAGGGATTTAAGTTATTCAATGTGGATAGATGTAATGGGAAGGGGGGAGGAGTTGCATTGTATGTTCGAGAAAATATTAATTGTTGCATAAAAAACGGTATAAAAATAGATGGAGCAGTAACAGAGTCTGTTTGGGTAGAGTTCGTGGAGGGTCAAGAAAAACTAATTCTAGGTGTAATATACCGACCTCCAGGCTTGGATCACGATAGAGGGAGACTTCTTTGGGACGAAATTGTTAGGGCTTCTGGACACAGTAACGTAGTCATAGTAGGGGACTTTAACTTTAGCCAAATTGACTGGAATTCTTTGACAGGTAATCTAGAGTCCAGTGACTTCATGGAAACAGTTCAGGACTGTTTTCTGAAACAGAGTGTAACTGAACCTACCAGGGGTAATAATTTGCTAGACCTAGTCTTGTCAAATAAGGAAACACTAGTGAATAATCTGGAGATCACTGAAGAGCTTGGCGCAAGTGATCACAAATCCATCACCTTTAGCATTAATTGGGAATGCAAGAATAATGATAATACAGTAAAAATCCCCGATTTTCGTTCTGCCGATTATAATGGACTTAGGGAACATCTGTCTAATCTTGATTGGGGTTATCTAGCTAATGATTTTATTGACGATAATCATACTTATGAATATGAAGGGATCTGCTTTTATGATTGTTTTCTTAATAATGTACACAGTGCCCAGAGTATATACATTCCCCAGAGAGAAATTAGGTCTAATAATAACGATCCCAAATGGGTTAACAGGAGGTTAAAGCATCTATTAGGGGAGAAAAGGGGAATTTATAGGCGCATCAGAAGAGGAGAGGTTAACCTTACTGACCAATATGTTCAGCTTAAAAGAGAAGTAAAAAAGGCGATTAGAAAGGCTAAACGTGACTATGAAATTAGAGTCGCTAATGAATCAAAGACTAATCCAAAGGGGTTCTTTCAAGTGTATAGGACGAAGGTGAAGGAAAAAGTAGGACCTCTGAAATCTGGGAATGGACAGCTGACGGATAATGAACTGGAAATGTGTTCCTTATTTAATGACTATTTTTTGTCAGTTTTTACACAGGAAGATGTAAATGAGATTCCAGTAATTAACAATTATTTAGTTCCTGATGAATTTAAGTTAACTAATATTACTGTCACGAGGGACATGGTTATTAAACAGATAGACAAACTGAAACAAAATAAGTCCCCGGGACCCGATGAGTTGTTTTCAAGGGTACTTAAGGAATGCAAGATGGAGCTTAGTCAGCCTTTAACGAGTGTATTCAATGCGTCCATCCTTACCAGTGTTGTGCCAGAGATGTGGAAGATGGCTAATGTGGTTCCTATATTCAAATCAGGGGATAAGTCCACTCCTTCAAATTACCGTCCAATAAGCCTGACATCTATAGTGGGCAAGTTATTAGAATCAATTATAGCTGACATTATCAGAAGTCACCTTGAAGAGCATAACTTGATAAATGAATCTCAGCATGGATTCACGAGAGGTCGTTCCTGCCTGACAAACTTACTGACGTTCTTCAATAGAACATTTGAGGCAGTTGACAGTGATAAGGAATATGATATTGTTTATTTGGATTTTAGTAAAGCCTTCGACAGAGTACCTCACAAGAGACTCTTAAGAAAAGTGGCAGCTCATGGTATAGGAGGTAAAGTTCTAGCATGGATTGAGGCATGGCTTACCAATAGAAAGCAGAGAGTTACCATTAATGGAGTGAAATCTGAATGGGGATTAGTCACTAGTGGCGTTCCACAAGGATCAGTTTTAGGCCCTCTCTTGTTCATAATTTACATTAATGACCTTGATGAAGGGATTACTAGTGACATGAGTAAGTTTGCTGATGATACAAAGATAGGCCGTATAATTCACTCTGAGGAGGATATGAATGAACTCCAGGACGATTTGAACAAATTAATGTCTTGGTCTGAGAAATGGCAGATGAAGTTTAATGTGGATAAGTGTAAGGTACTTGCCCTTGGTAATGAAAATAACCCTCGAAGCTATAATCTAGGTGAAGTAGAGCTTGCTCATACAGAATGTGAAAAAGACTTGGGAGTCATGGTAAGCAGAAATCTAAAGCCAAGACAGCAGTGCCTCAGTGTGCGCAACAAGGCCAACAGATTACTTGGATTTATCTCAAGAAGTATAAGTAACAGAAGTCCAAAAGTTATTTTACAGCTCTATACATCACTAGTGAGGCCTCATTTGGATTATGCTGCTCAGTTTTGGTCCCCTTACTACAGGATGGACATAGACTCATTAGAGAACATACAGAGAAGAATGACTAAAATGATTTACTGTGTAAGGAACCTCCCGTATGAAGATAGACTTAAAGCCTTAAATCTCCACTCTCTGGAGAGGCGTAGAATGAGGGGAGATATCATTGAAGTGTATAAGTGGATGACGGGCACAAACAAGGGAGACATTAATAAAGTACTGAGGGTGTCGAACCAGGTAAGAACCAGGAATAATGGATTTAAGTTGGATAAATTTAGATTTAGAAAGGACATAGGTAAGTACTGGTTTTCTAACAGAGTTGTAGATGCGTGGAACAGTCTTCCCAGTGGGGTGATAGAGGCTAGGACCTTGGGTAGCTTTAAGAAGAGACTGGACAAATATATGAGTGGGAGGGGCTGGGTTTGATTGGTGTTGGGGGGTGCGGGAGTTGTTTCTTGAGTAGCTTTAGGTAGATGTCGTTTTGATAAGGACCTGCCTCGTATGGGCCAGTAGGCCTTCTGCAGTGTTCCTACATTCTTATGTTCTTATGTTCTTATGTAATCTGTTTGCCTTGTTGCGCACACTAAGGCACTGCTGTCTTGGCTTTAGATTTCTGCTCACCATGCTCCCAAGTCCTTTTCACATTCTGTATGGGGCCTAAAACTGATCCTTGTGGAACGCCACTAGTGACTAATCCCCATTCAGATTTCACTCCATTAATGGTAACTCTGCTTTCTATTGGTAAGCCATGCCTCTATCCATGCTAGAACTTTACCTCCTATACCATGAGCTGCCACTTTTTTCAAGAGTCTCCTGTGAGGTACTCTATCGAAGGCTTTACTAAAGTCCAAATAAACAATATCATATTCCTTATCACTGTCAACTGCCTCACGTGTTCTATTGAAGAACGTCAGCAAGTTTGTCAGGCAGGAACGACCTCTCGTGAATCCATGCTGAGATTCATTTATCAAGTTATGCTCTTCAAGGTGACTTTTAATAATGTCAGCTATAATTGATTCCAATAACTTGCCCACTATAGATGTCAGGCTTATTGGACGGTAATTTGAAGGAACGGACTTATCCCTTGATTTGAATATAGGAACCACATTAGCCATCTTCCACAGCTCTGGCACAACACCGGTAAGGATGGACGCATTAAATACACTCGTTAATGGCTGACTAAGCTCCATCTTGCATTCCTTAAGTACCCTGGAAAACAACTCATCGGGTCCCGGGGACTTATTTTGCTTCAGTTTGTCTATCTGTTTAATAACCATGTCCCTCGTGACAGTAATATTAGTTAATTTAAATTCATCAGGAACTAAATAATTGTTAATTACTGGAATCTCATCTGCATCTTCCTGTGTAAACACTGACAAAAAATAGTCATTAAATAAGGAACACATTTCCAGTTCGTCATCCGTCAGCTGTCCATTCCCAATTTTCAGAGGTCCTACTTTTTCCTTCACCTTCGTCCTATACACTTGAAAGAACCCCTTTGGATTAGTCTTTGATTCACTAGCAACTCTAATTTCATAGTCACATTTAGCCTTTCTAATCCCCTTCTTTACTTCTTTTTCAAGCTGAACATATTGGTCAGTAAGGTTAACCTCTCCTCTTCTGATGCGCCTATAAATTCCCCTTTTCTTCCCCAACAGATGCTTTAACCTACTGTTAACCCATTTGGGATCGTTATTATTAGACCTAATATCTCTCTGGGGAATGTATATACTCTAGGCACGGTGTACATTATTAAGAAAAAAATCATAAAAGCAGATCCCTTCATAATCATAAGTATGATCATCGCTAATAAAATCATTAGCTAGATAACCCCAATCAAGATTAGACAGATGTTCCCTAAGTCCATTATAGTCGGCAGAACGGAAATCAGGGATTTTTACTGTATTATCATTATTCTTGCATTCCCAGTTAATGCTAAAAGTGATGGACTTGTGATCACTTGCGCCAAGCTCTTCAGTGATCTCCAGATTATTCAGGAGTGTTTCCTTATTTGACAAGATTAGGTCTAGCAAATTATTACCCCTGGTAGGCTCTGTTACGCTCTGCTTCAGAAAACAGTCCTGAACTGTTTCCATAAAGTCACTGGACTCTAGATTACCTGTCAAAGAATTCCAGTCAATTTGACTAAAGTTAAAGTCCCCTACTATGACTATGTTATTGTGTCTAGAAGTCCTAGCAATTTCGTCCCAAAGGAGTCTCCCTCTATCGTGATCCAAGCCTGGAGGTCGGTATATTACACCTAGAATTAGTTTTTCTTGACCCTCTACAAACTCTACCCAAACAGATTCTGTTACTCCTCCATCAGTTTTTATACCTGTTTTTATGCAACAATTAATATTTTCTCGAACATATAATGCAACTCCTCCCCCTTCCCATTATATCTATCCACATTGAACAACTTAAATCCCTGAATATTACACTCAGCAGTCATATCCCGACTCTTTAAATCATACCACGTTTCAGTTAATGCAATGATGTCAAAGTTCCCAGCACATGCTACCAAACGTAGTTCATTAATTTTATTTCTTGCACTTCGACTGTTAGCATAAAATACCATCATATGTTTTTTCTTCTGCACATTTTCCCTATTGATCTTTGTTTTTACACAATTTCTGAAATTATCATTACCCAGAGTTACTCCATGACAGTTACTATTAAGATTTTTAATATCAGAGCATAAGTCAATATATCCATACTCATTATTTGTCATTTCTAAACCCATACCTCTAACTAATCCTAGTTTAAAGTCCTAACATCCCCCTCAACTGAGTTAGCAAGAAAACCCACACCTGCCCTGGATAAGTGAACCCCATCCCTGGCATACATGTCATTTCGGCCATAGAAGTTGTCCCAGTTGTCAATGAATGGTACTGCATTATCCTTACAGTGTTTATCCAGCCAAAATTAATACCAATTGCTCTGGACAACCATTCATTACCAACACCTCTTCTTGGCAAAATGCCACATATAACAGGGTGCCCCCCCTTCTTCCTAATTATGTCTATAGCTGTCCTGAACTTTCTAACTAAATCCTCACTTCTACGCTTGCCTACATCATTGCCTCCAGCACTGAGGCAAATAATAGGATTGATCCCATTACCGTTCATGATGTCAAGCCGGCTAACAATGTCCTCCATCCCAGCCCCAGGAAAGCAAACCCTCTGTCTCCTACTCCTGTCCTTCAATCAGAATGCCCTATCCATGTATCTAACCTGGCTATCCCCAACAACAACAATATTCTTACCTTCCTTGTTGTCGTTCGTCGTGACGATCCCAGCAGTCGACTCACATTCGTCGGGTAGCACCGAGAATGCGTTGGAGGTTTCCACAAGAGTTTCTACAGCAGTCTCTTTCTTCTTCATCATTTCTGGCTTTCCATTCGTCTTCTTGATCGTCAACTTCGTCCCCTGCTGTCCAGCCACTGACCACGATCCCTTCTTGACCTGAGGACTCGAAACAGGAGGACTACTATGAATCCTCTTGTTTTCCTCGGTCAATCGCCGTATCTCCATCTTCGTTACCCTCAATTCTTCCTTAAGCTGCTGGTAAAGTTGCTCGATGGAGGGCATCTAGGTTCAGTCCACGGAGAGCACACAAGACACTTCTTCATAGAGTTAAGTACAGGTCACCACTGAGTTAAGTACAGGTCACCACAAGTTAAGTACAGGTCACCACTCAAAGTTAAGTACAGGTCACCACTGAGTTAAGTACAGGTCACCACTAAGTTAAGTACAGGTCACCACTCTATAGAGGGCCCTGAATCCGCACTCTCTAGAAAGGCGTAGAATTAGGAGGATATGACTGAGGTGTATAAATGGAAGACAGGAATAAATAAAGGGGATGTAAATAGCGTGCTGAAAAGATCTAGCCTAGACAGAACTCGCAGCAATGGTTTTAAGTTGGAAAAATTCAGATTCAGGAAGGATATAGGAAAGCACTGGTTTAGTAATAAAGTTGTGGATGAGTGGAACAAACTCCCAAGTACAGTTATAGAGGCTAAAACGTTGTGTAGTTGTAAAAATAGGTTAGATAAATACATGAGTGGGTGTGGGTGGGTGTGAGTTGGACCTGATTAGCTTGTGCTACTGGGTCAGTTGCCGTGTTCCTTCCTTAAGTGATTGTGACCTGACCTGACTAGGTTGGGTGCATTGGCTTAAGCCGGTAGGAGACTTGGACCTGCTTCGCATGGGCCAGTAGGCCTGCTGCAGTGTTCCTTCTTTCTTATGTTCCTAAGTTCTTAAAACCACAGGCTTTTCGTTTTGGCTTGCAAAGTGGCAGAAATGAGTGAGAAATTTCAGAAGATTCGTTCAGAAGGACGCTTGTTAAGACTGAAGGTAGGAAAGGTGTGAAACAGTGTCTCAGGCACACGAGTGCCTAGTGCCAGACAGATTGAGCATTCATATTCATATAGTTTATTTGAACATGATACATAGCTGTACAAGGAATTACAGTAGTTGGGTGTACATGCTAAAAACCCCTTGTATGCAGAGCATTATGGGCAGGCTTAAAATTAACTTAAAATTAACTAAGCAATGAAAGGTTCAGTGGTAAAAATTACCGTAAACAATTTACAATATGAAGTACAATTGAGTATTTGAAACAATGAAATTTGAATATTTCGATTTTGAAGCATTATAGCTGTACAAATTTGTCGCATTACAATGTATAACAAACAAGATGATCAATTTACGGTATGTTGTCTTGAAGTTTTAAGATTTAAGGAATTGGGAGATTTATTGGTAAAGTTAAATATTGAGTGTTGATTATTTAGTCCTGGGCGAGTAAGTGTTTTTTTTTAGAAGAGTCTTAAATTGATTTTCAAGCCTGGTTACTTTAGTATGTTCTGGTAATGAATTCCAGATTTTGGGGCCCTTTATATGCATAGAGTTTTTACACAGTGTGATATGGACACGGGGTACATCAAAAAGAGATCTGTGTCTTGTGTTATGGTCGTGTGTCCTGTTAAGGTTTGTGAGAAGTTTAACTGGAGGGTTTATGTTTGCGTGTATTGTTCTATGTATATAGTAGGCACATGAATAAGTATGGATGTTCTTTATGGTGAGCAAATTTAGACTTTTGAATAGAGGTGGAGTATGCTGTCGCGAGTGGGAATTTGTTATTCTGATTGCAGCCTTTTTCTGGGTTATTATTGGCCTTAGGTGATTTAATGTTGTTGATCCCCATTCACAAATTCCATATGTGAGATAAGGTAGATGAGTGAATGATAGTGCAAGGGGAGCTGATTGTGGAACATAGTACCGTATCTTTGATAGTATACCTACAGTCTTAGAGATTTTCTTAGAAATATGTTGTGTGTGTGTCTGGAATTTGAGGCTACTGTCTCGGTGGATTCCTAGGAATTTTCCCTCTGTGAGTCTTGTGATGGGTGATCCATTTAGTGTTATATTAAATGGAACATTTGCAGCTCTGATTCCAAACTGAATGAAATAGGTTTTGTCAGTATTTAGGGTAAGTTTATTAGTCATCATCCAGGTAGATATTTTCTGTAATTCAGCAATGACAGTGTTGGCGAGTATGACTGGGTTTGGGTGTGAGAAGACGTATGTAGTGTCATCTGCAAATAATATGGGTTTGAGTAGCTGTGATGCATTCGGGAATATTGGTGGGTCTATAACAAACACCAATGGAACTAAACTAGTGAAACTGCTAAATGAGCATGATAATGTTCGAATTGTGGGCACTACTGAGCCTACTTACATATATGGTGGCATACTAGATCTGTGCCTTGGATTTATTAATACATCATATACGATGCATGACTGTCATAGTTGATGATCTTCTATCTGATCACTTCCCTAGACTCATAACTGTCAATATTGATCACATCTCCAGTAATCAAGGAGCTAAATACAGAAGGAGGAAACTTATTCTCAACCCAGAACACGGAGATAAATTTATTAACCACTTGGATCAATAGTATAAGAATTACGAGCCCATTGCACACAAAAATTCAATGATAATTTAGTAGCCACTATTGAGACTGTCCTCACAGATCAAGTGGGAAGGAAAAGAAAACATAAACCTTCCACTATAAATGACAACAAAAACCAATGTAAATACTAAAATGATCCAGAGCTACGCAATCTAACACATGCAGCAGCTGGGAGGATTGGTAAAGCATACCGCGAATGTAGAACCCCAGACCTGCTCAGAACGTTCCAAGCTGCACTAACAAATGCAAGGAATAGAAAGGAAGAACTTAGGCAACAGGAATGGGAACAGTTTGTTAGTGGATTAAATAGGTCCACCCCTTTAAGTTTGGCTTGGAAAGGTATAAATAAAATAACTAGGAAAAAGACTGGCAATGTTGCTCATCCCTTTCCTCTTGAAAATGCAAATGACCTCATAAATGACTGGTCCAAAACATCCAGGCATGAAAACCTTCCATCTCATATTAGAAAAAAATTAGAGAGGGCTTCTGAAGAAATGTAGAAACCGATTAATTTTATGAGCCAAAATACTGATGAGAGTGATTGCCTCTTCACCGAGTATGAATTAGATAATGCATTAACTAAAGGTCGATCAACTGCTCCTGAAGAGGATGGTATAACCTATGATATTCTCAGAACTCTAAGGCACGTGCCTGATAACCCTTTGTTGGCACTGTATAATCTCAGTTACATTGAGGGCGTTCTTCCTACTTCCTGGACCAATAGTCTCATTGTGCCTATCCCTAAGCCCCAACAGCCTGATACATTTAGACCGATCTCCTTAACTAGTTGTCTTTGTAAAACTTTTGAAAGAATGATACTTAACAGACTGTACTACAGAATCAGACACCAACTTTCCCCCTACCTCTATGGGTTCATGAAAGGTAAAAGTGTGCAGAACTGTATTTCCACCTTTCTCACTGCACACACCTCTACTAGTTTTACCACTTTTCTTGATCTAAAATCTGCATTTGATATCGCAAACAGAACCGTTATACTACATGAACTAGCCAAAATGAATATTGGTGGTAGCTTACTCTGCTGGATAATAGGATACCTGTCAAATAGAGTATCCTCTGTCCTCTACCAAGGCTTTAGAAGTGAGTCTAAAGAAATGTCCCTAGGTACACCGCAGGGAGGAGTTCTCAGTCCCATGCTATTTAATATTCTGATTAATGCTCTCCTAAATGCTCTACCTGCCTCACCTAAACATATAGCTATAAGCTATGCTGATGACATCATGATCCACACAACAGGGCATAAGAAGATGAGTACCATTCTTAATGAAGTTCAAGCAATTTGTAATCGACTAGGCCTCATAATATCTTCCTCTAAAACAAAGATATTAACAAGCAAACGACATCCTCCACCCATCTATTTGCAGGGTGAAAACATTAGCTACGTTAAAACTTACAGATATCTTGATGTAGATATACCCTTTAACAAATCCACTATACCACAACTAAATAAGAAATGCAAAGATAGGCTAAATGCTCTCAAACCTGTTGCTGGCTACAACCCCAACTATGGTGCTAATGTGAGAATCGTGAGAATGATGTACATAGCCTATGTTAGGTCCTTAATTGATTATGCTGCTCCCATGTTGATATTAGCTAGAGAAAGTTCTCTCCGACCCTTGGAGTTAATGCAAAATGAAGCTCTCAGAATTATTCTTGGTTGTCCCAAATCTACAAAGGTTCTTAATATGAGGAAGGAGCTTGGTATTTCTAGTATCAGTGATAGGATTGTTGAGATTAACACTGTACTCGGTATTAGAATGTTAAGAAATGAACCAGACACTGTCACAATGAACCTTACTAAGTGTCTAGAAGTAAATACACACAGATCTAAATGGATTGTGAAAATGTGCAACTGCATTAAGTTTTATAACCTGCATGAACTGTATCACTGTAGGCAACAAGACCATTTCACCCCTCTATGGAAGATGTATTCATTTAATATCACATACCTGCAAGTCCTTCCAAAGAAGCTCATTGCTAGTAATCCCTTCCTTAAATCACTTGTTAAAGCAATTGCTAAAGAAGAAATTTCTCGCCTAGCTGGTAGTAATAAGTTATCACAGGTTATATACACTGATGGATCTAAACGGGAGCTTTCTGGCAGGGCTGCATCTGCTCTTGTTGCCACCTCCCTAGTCAGAAACGATAATAAACTTGTTGAGCTAGGTATAAGAATTAACAACTGGGCGTCTACATTGTAAATTGAATTGTTTGCAATCCTAGTGGCGCTAAAGCTAACTTATGACACTGAGCTTGACTCTATCATCATTCATTACTGATTCCATGTCATCACTGAATGCTCTTAACTCATATAATGACTCGAACATGCTCATTGGAGAAGCCAGGTATAGACACTCAAAAATCAGGGATAAATGAATTAATGTACAATTGCTATGGATCCCATCACACATTGGATTACTCCTGCATGATAAAGTTGATATGTTAGTCAAGAAGAGTACCCAGAAGGAGAATGTAGAATATAACTTTGGTATAACTGTGTCTAGCATTAGGAATAATATTAGGAGAGAAGTAAATAATGAAAATGATTGTTATAGGAATGCAGTTAGAAGCCTGAGTAGATCTATAACCCACTATGATAACATGAACGTAGATAAGTATGTTTATGGAGCAACTTGCAATGAGAACAGACTGACTGATGTTGTAGTGGCCAGGCTTAGGCTTGGTTACAAGTACTTCTGGCAGTTTGGGAGACACACAGATGATGATCAAACTAAATGCAAATTATGTGATCAGGCATATGGTCACTCTCTTGAACACTATGTGCTTAATTGTCCACTTATTGAGGAATACAGAGATAGACAGTATAATAACCTATGTGACATGTCAAGATATCTTATTAATGAAAAAAATATACCAGATATACTAAGAAAATGTCTTAAGTTTGCTTGTAACAGATAAGTGAACTGTAGATATATAGATATAAATCCGAATGTACACCTGTTAACCATTTTGGGGCCTAGTTCCTAGGCCTTTTGTGTATCCATAAGCTCTTGCGCTACAGTCGACACAATGGGTATGACCTGCACAATAAACTAGCCACTTCTGTGGCAAAATCTAACTAAGGTATGACTTTAGGTAGTTGAGGGAGTAGTCTCTTATACCATAGTGTGTTAATTTAGTGTGCAGCAATTCATGGTCGACTGTATCAAAAGCTTTACGCAAGTCATTGAAAATTCCCATTGGGACTTCTTTCTTCTAGAGAGCGGTATATATTAGTTCTATCATGTGTATACATCATTTGTGCTTTTATTATTCCTGAATCCAAACTGACAGGGGTTTAGTATGTTGTTTGAGATGAGGTAGGAATAGATCCGTCTATAAATTAATTTTTCAAAGATTTTAGAGCGTAGTGGTAAGTTAGAAACTGGTCTATAGTTATTCAAGTCTGCTTGATCACCTCCTTTGTGGATCGGGGTAACCCTCGCTATTTTGAGAACTGCTGGGAAGGTGGAGGATTCAATGGATTTGTTAAAGAGTGTTACAATAATTGGTGACAGTACTTGCGAAGCTTTGTACATAAAAGTAGGGAAGTTGTTTATGTCTCCTGCCTTGTTTTTAAGGGTGTTGATGATGAGGATAGTCAGCCCAGAAGCAAAGGTATTGGAGTGGTTAACTAGCAAAATTAACATTGGTAACATAAGTGTTATCAGAATTATCAGTCAGACTTCAGGAAACTATAAAGGACTTAACATTCTGAATATAAATGTGTCTGGCAATTGTCTAAGGGAAATTCCACACACTTTAGGAAAACGGGAAAGCTCACCTAAAGGGTAGACTAACGGTTGAGCATCAAGCCTTAATTCCTTGGAGTGGAATCCTGGCAGCTAAGACAATCTAGAGAATTCATATAAGAATCTGGTTTTAGACTGCATGATAGCCTCAATTATAAACAAATAGAGCTTAAACAACTTACTACCCCCATTATATGACAAATGTTTAATAATTGCAGACTCAAGAATATTTCTTTCTAGCCAGGAAGTACATTGAAGAATGACCTTTGCCTCAGACCACTTAGCCGGATTATTATGTGTGGTCAAATATCGCATTTGATTCTTGAGCAATCCTTACTGAATACTGACGTGTAATTCTAACATTTAGAGGTTTGCCAGTTTGTCTCATATAGGATAAGTTGCAGCCTTGGCACCCAATCCTTTACACACCACCTACACAGCGTTTAGGGGAATTTTTGATCAACATACTTTTAACAGTCCGTGAATTCTTAAAAACAGCTCTTATATTGAGTCGCTTTAGGGCATTTGGTAGGACTGATTAATTCTCACTGTATGGTAGGACAAGCACATTCATGTTATGAGGGATTATTCTAGGTTCAGTCCTATGATAAGTTTTTCTAACTACCAACAAAGCAGTCTCTGCAAACTCCTTAGGATAACAGTTTTTTTTTAGCAATATCGAAGATTTTCCTTATTTCCTCACCCAAAAACTCCGGGCTACATACTCTGTAAGCTCTCAACAATATAGTAAGAAAGGCACTTCTTTTTACTCTAGTTTCATGGTTGGAGTAATAGTGATATGAACATTTGTTAGTGGCCTTCCTATATACTGTAAACTTGAATATTCTATCAGCCCCGTGGATCAGAAAATCTAAAAATGGAAGTTTAAAGTCTACTTCTTGCTCTACGGTGAATTTAATACCTGGAGACCTGGAGTTTACCTGGAGAGAGTTCCGGGGGTCAACGCCCCCGCGGCCCGGTCTGTGACCAGGCCTCCTGGTGGATCAGAGCCTGATCAACCAGACTGTTACTGCTGGCTGCACGCAAACCAACGTACGAGCCACAGCCCGGCTGTGTATTAAGGTCGAAATAATTCGGCCAAAGACACAAGATGTCATCCAAATATTTGAACCATTTAGCTTCACAGGGCAGGATATCTATCAATAGCTTAGTCGCAAGGAACTCCATATACAAATTGCTTAATAGGGAAGACAATAGATTTCCCATAGGCAATCCCTGCCTTTGAGAATAATATTTCCCTTCAAATTCAAACTTGCAATCAACCACACACAACTTCATCAACCCAGTAATATGTTGTCAAATGGTATGGGGAACTCATCTAACTCTTCCTCCAGATAAGCTAACAAATCAGGGACAGGTACACAGGTGAACAAAGCTGTGACGTCGAAACTTACTAGCGTAAAATCATTAGACATGTTAACATTTTGCAGTCTGTCAATGACATCAACATTGTTTTTAATGTGCCCACTAGGGAGAGCATTAATTACGCTGACCTTGCCAAATCTTTTTGCAACCTAGAAAAACAAGGGGAGCTACACCCGGAAACGTTCAACATTAGCAAAGGCATGGTATATGGAACTTTGGTAAAAGCATGCAGATACTGGTCAAGAGGTTCAGTTGTTGTTCAAACCGAACAGCAAATTGTGAAACAAAATGTGTTCTAAATGACTTTGACCGTGGAATGACTGTTAGTGCCAAAAAGATCGATCTAAGTATCCCAGAAACTACTGATCTCGTGGAATTTTCAGGCACAACAGTCTGTAGAGTTTACCGAGAACGGTATAAAAAACACAAAGCGTCCAGCGAGCGGTAGTTCTGTAGGCAAAAACGATATGTTAATGAGAGAGGTCAGAAATGAATGGCCAGACTGGTTCAAGCTGACAGGAATGCGACAGTATCTAAAATAACCATGCATTACAACAGTGGTATGCAGCTTTAAAAGCATCTCTGAACGTGCAACATGTCGAACCTAGAAGTGGATGGGGTACAGCAGCAGATCACACCGGGTTTAACTCCTGTCAGCTAAGAACAGGAAACTGAGGCTACAGTGGGCACAGGCTCACCAAAAGACAGCTGAAAATTGGAAAAACGTCGCCTGGTGTGACTAATCGCGATTTCTGCTGCGGCGTGCAGGATAAGGTCAGAATTTGGCATAAATCTTTAGGATGTGGTAGAACGGGAGATTCAACGCGGCATGAATGTGTAGCCGACAAATCTGCAGCAACTGCATTATGTTTACATGTCACATGAACCAGATTCTCTAAGGAATCTTTCCAGCATCTTGTTGAATGTGCCAAGAATAATTCAGGCTGTTCTAGGGGACAAAGGAGGTCATACTAAGTACTAGACGAGTAATGTACACATTGTATACGAAAGCGATCTTGAGAGAAAATTTCGAATTACATACTAGGCAAAAGACCTATTTCTGGAATACTGGATCATGTCATCGAGAAACTGACATTAAGTTGGCGCACGTTCTTCACATTACCAATGTATAGATTGTAATAATCAATAAGCTTGTGTGTGGAGTAGATTACCTTCCCTGGGCCTGGTGTCATCGTCAGCAAGGGGCGAAGCTTCACGGTTGATAAGAAGACCCTGACGCCTCATGACCACGTCTGTGGGACTCCGAGCACTGTCCTTGATCATGATGATGGGTAGCCAGATACTCTCAGACACCTGCCCAGGTAGAATATAGTGATGGGGGAACTATTATGAAACTGCAGTCATAATATTACACCTGCACAGGTTGAAGAATATGAAAACAATCCTAATGATACTACGAAGGATAAGATTCAATACTGTGGCTGGAATAATTCACAGATAGTTCACACATTTTAGAAGGGAAAACTTCAGACAAAGTCTCGGTCTATCCAGGACCATCAGTCACGACTGCCTTGATAATGGTCCAAGACGAACCGAAACGTTTTCTAAAGTTTAATTTCCAAAATGTGGGTTATTTGTGAATTGTTGCAGTCACGACAATGTGACTTATTCATCATACTGCCTACCTTAGCCTGATTGTTAAAGTCTCCTGGCAGGAGGTTGGAAAAGGTGAGCCTAGCGTCGCGCCAGGTTACACTCTGCAAGACGTCCAACTGCATGGTAAAAGCAACCAGATCAAACACCCGCACTGAGGTGACCTCGAGGCGCAGAATTATCTTGAAAGGTTGCTTGTGTAGTGTGGGTGGTGAGAGCTCCCGAGAGTAACCATGCGGCACCTGCAGCACATCACAGTTGAGCTCATCACTGCTGTCAGCACAGTCGGTCACTTGGTCACAGCGGAGAGCTGCACTGACGCAGGAGCCATCACTGCACGTGAAATCCCCCTCGCTACACGCAGTTAACAGGTACTCCACCTGCATGAAACTGCGTATCGTTACGTACAAAGACAGCAAGAAGACTTTACAAGAAACGTTTCATTTTATGCCGAGCTTGCTAAAGCTCGACAAAGAGTGAAACATTGACAAAATTGTGGAAAAATTATTTTTCGATTTAAATGGAGCCGAGATCTGGAAATACTGTTTATATATATATATATATATATATATATATATATATATATATATATATATATATATATATATATATATATATATATATATATATATATATATATATATATGCAAAACAACCACTCTGAAAGAATAGAGAAATTCCAAGCGCTTTCGTGACTACTCACATTATCAAGGAACTATGAAAGCAAAGCATCCAAGGAAGCTATATAAGGGGTCTGGCCAACACCTCACTATCAGATCCCAGAACGGTTAAACACCTGACGCGTGCCGACCCAACTTGGATAGGTCCTTTGCACAACTCACCCACAAACTATTCTACCCAAGAAAATTTAAAAATTATTATTTGTCCAGTGTATTATTAAATTCTTCCCAAATTCTATTAATTATAAATGGATCTAATTTATATAAACCAAAGGAAATATTCATATTATTGTCAAAACTGCTTTTTATGAAACAAGATTCAATTATATTCCTGTCGACCATGGACTTGCTTGATACTATTTTCTCAACTTTTTGAAAATCAATTGGATGGTTAAAATCTCTTACATGAATTAATAGAGCATTGGAATCTTGTCCAGTTCTAATGCTATATTTATGTTGTTTTAATCTTAGTTCGAGATTTTTACCAGTTTGACCGTAATAAACTTTATCGCAAATTTTACAAGGAATCTTATAGACACATCCATCAGCATTTTGGGGGGAATTCTTTATCAAAAGTTTTTTTTACTGTATCAAGATTTTTGAATACAACTTTAATATTAAAAGTCTTAAGAAGAGAAGGCATATCAACCAAGTTTTCATGGTAAAGGAGAACCAACATATTTTTAGTTGAATAAGACTGGTTGTCCCTTTTTGGATTGTAAAAAGTATTTCTAGCAACTTTAAAAGATTTATCAATTACATTTCTTGGGTATTTTAAATCATTACCTATTTCATAAATTTTGGATATTTCCTCATCTATGAACTCAGGACTACAAATTCGTAAAGCTCTCAAAAACATTGATGAGAAAACAGACAGTTTGACTCTATCTTGATGCGAGGAATAATAGTGGACATAGGAACAGTTATTTGTAGGTTTTCTGTAAATTTTAAATTTGAATTCATTATTACCCCTAATAATTAAAACATCTAGATAATGTGAGTAGTCACGAATGCGCTTGGAATTTCTCTATTCTTTCACAGTGGTTGTTTTGCATATTCTGAAATCACCTGTTTACTGTGATCTTATTGCATTATATATATATATATATATATATATATATATATATATATATATATATATATATATATATATATATATATATATATATATATATCAATAACAACACTGCGACTAGCCAAGGACTCGAACCCATGCTGCTTTGGCCTGCCTTATGGTGGGCGAAAACTCATGACGCCTTAATCCACTGGACCATACAATCCTTAAAGGACTAAAATGAAATTAGCCTAGAGTCATCCACACCATCGTATGTCCTTGGGCAGCTAGTACAACATCCAGTTCCGCTGGATGCGCTACTCTTAAGGATTGTATGGTACAGTGGATTAAGGCATCATGAGTTTTCGCCCACCATGAGTCGAGCCAAAGCAGCATGGGTTCGAGTCCTTGGCTAGTCGCAGTGTTGTTATTGATCAATACCACTCGTTCGTGGGCACTAATATATATATATATATATATATATATATATATATATATATATATATATATATATATATATATATATATATATATATATATATATGTCGTGCCGAATAGGCAATCAATCAATCAAGGACTCACAGGTAAGGACCCACGAGGGGCGAGGGGCAAGTGGGGACAGTGCGAAGAATAGACGGTGAGAGGAATGTCTTGAGTCGAAGAGAGAAGAGTCAGGACTAGACCCAACTGCTAAGCCTGGATAACAATAACGAAGACGACATAGAAGACAGCAGGAACTCTGCGGGTGCTGACTGCAACTTGCTGGATAGAAGATTGCTGCATCTTGATGTTGATTGGCGGCTGGCAGAAGCTGGAGGCGTGGTCAAGGGAGTCTAGCTTCTTGATTGGTCAGGTGTCGTTAAATTGTGTGTCAGGAGTTACTTCATTTCTTCAGTGTGGTAGGAATTCCTTATGTTGTGCAGTTGTTGGAAGGAAACGATGAGTAGTCTTGTAATCTTGGGTCGAAATGCTGGGTCGGCTTATAACTGGTCAAGGGTCATCTTGAGTGTAGTGAAGGAGCAGTGGGATCCTTTACGATTTGTAAACTTGACTTTCTGTCGTGTAATTTATCGTACAAAGTGTCGACATTCATGGTGGGTTCTTGTTCAGGAGTCGTATAAAAAGTTGTCTTTGCAGTGCAGGTATTGATCTCGATGTTGGTCTTCTGTATTAATACGTCGAGTGATGACTGGAGAGGTTTTTGTTGGTGGTTGCAGCATTGAAGGTTCTTTCAATGTTGGTGTCTCCACTAGAGAGTGTGTAGAAGACTGTGGTAGAATCGTGGCTTCTGATTGGTCCATATGAGTAGTGGTGAGTGGAGGTGAAGAAGTACGCCGCCACGACGAGCCAATCGACGAGTAGAAGGCGATCGACGAATAGGCGGCGTAGTGCTGACTTGGATGTTATCAGGTGAACGTTGATTGGAGGATTCAAAAATGGATGCGTCGTCATTGTCAATTATTAATTCCTTCAAGTCATCTGGCGCTTCAAAACTAACGATCTTCGGGATTATTTTCAAAATTTCAGCTGATGGTGGACTTGCAGGGAAGTTAAATGATGGCATGTTGTTGAGTGCAAGAAGTTCATTGATAGTCGTGTTGAAAGAGCCAGGTTTTGCAGCATTTTGCATGTGGGCAAACATCATGCAGTAATAGAATTTGGTAGAAATATCATCAGGTGGAGGTTGGGTAGTGAGAGGTGGTGGAGACGACTGTTGAGTAGCTTGTAGAATCTTGGATGTTGTAGATTGAATCTTGGCAATTGCAGCGTATGTAGGAGAGGTTCCAGATGACCTCTTTGTTTCTTCCTTTAGTTTCTTAGAAAGGATATCCTTTCGCACTGGACACATGGCTGCAAGAGTATGGTGATCACTCTTACAGTTGATGCAAGTGGGAGCAGCAGTGGAAGTGCAAGAACGAAAATCGTGTCCTGCAGACCCACAGGTGGAACATATCTTCTTATTCTTCACGTGGCAGTCGGCAGTAGAGTGACTGTACGAGTAACATGTCCAGCAAGGTGTTATGTACGTGAAGCGTTCAGGTTCAATCTGTCGAGGGTTGATGTAGTAGTAAGAGATGGCCAGGCCATCCGACAGTGCTCTGGTCGCCATGGTAACGTCCAGGAATGTGACCTTGAGCATTGAGGAAGCGTTGGGGATCTTCACTACAGTGTCGCTGTATAATCCTCCGGGTTTAGCGCTTCCCCCTTGATTATAATAATAATAATTCACTACAGTGTCAATCTTGGCCCAGGTGTTGAGGTCTTCAAGTGATGTAGTAATTTCCTGGATGGTCATGTTCGTGATCAGCTTGTCAAGACGTTTCATAAACACTGACAACGTTTTGCAAGCATATATGGTGACGTAGAAATGGTAAAGCCACGGTCTTCTAAGGTCTTCATGGCAGTAGGTGTAAGCACCTTGTCAGCTTCAGTATCATCGAGAAAAGTGACGATGAAAGCTTCCTTCAATGACGTGATCTTGGAGAACTTTGCGTGCAGACAAGTGTTGAGAGAAGCTGCAAGCTCAAGCTTCGTGGCGTCATCGACGACAGCAGACTTGGGCTTAATTCTCACACGATGAGACATCGTGGAGATGGTAGAGGTTCCCCTCCCCAACGGGGATCGTAGGGATACTGTGCAAGTAAGAAGAGCTGCTATGACCTGCCAGGGCGAGAGTCAACAGCAGAATGTCTGAGTCTGAATAGGCAGAATTTGCGATCTTCGCTTAAATAGCAACGCTCATCTTGCCATATAGGACAAGCGAAAATTTGTGTATGCAATAATTTCGCCAAAATCATTCTGAACCTAACGAAAAAAATATATTTCACTGTGTTTGTTTAGTATTAAATTATTGTAAACAAATCTAAAATATATTTAGCTGGGTTAGGCTAAAATAAATTTTTCTTGTTATAATAAGGTTAGGTAAGTTTTCTAAGATTCTTTTGATGCAAAATTATAAATTTTTACATCAACATTAATGAAAAAAATATATCTTTAAACGTATAAGAGAAAATTTCAGAAAGGACTTAATTTTAAATGAGTTCTTGCTAATTGACCAGTTTTACATATTCGGCACGACATATATATTATATATATATTATATATATATATATATATATATATATATATATATATATATATATATATATATATATATATATATATATATATATATATAAGTAGGTCTTAGACAGGGATGTGTAATGTCACCATGGTTGTTTAATATATTTATAGATGGGGTTGTAAAAGAAGTAAATGCTAGGGTGTTCAGGATAGGGGTGGGATTAAATTATGAGGAATCAAATTCAAAATGGGAATTGACACAGTTACTTTTTGCTGATGATACTGTGCTTATGGGAGATTCTAAAGAAAAATTGCAAAGGTTAGTGGATGAGTTTGAGAATGTGTGTAAAGGTAGAAAGTTGAAAGTGAACATAGAAAAGAGTAAGGTGATGAGGGTATCAAATGATTTAGATAAAGAAAAAATGGATATCAAATTGGGGAGGAGGAGTATGGAAGAAGTGAATGTTTTCAGATACTTGGGAGTTGACGTGTCGGCGGATGGATTTATGAAGGATGAGGTTAATCATAGAACTGATGAGGGAAAAAAGGTGAGTGGTGCGTTGAGGTATATGTGGAGTCAAAAAACGTTATCTATGGAGGCAAAGAAGGGAATGTATGAAAGTATAGTAGTACCAACACTCTTATATGGATGTGAAGCTTGGGTGGTAAATGCAGCAGCGAGGAGACGGTTGGAGGCAGTGGAGATGTCCTGTCTAAGGGCAATGTGTGGTGTAAATATTATGCAGAAAATTCGGAGTGTGGAAATTAGGAGAAGGTGTGGAGTTAATAAAAGCATTAGTCAGAGGGCAGAAGAGGGGTTGTTGAGGTGGTATGGTCATTTAGAGAGAATGGATCAAAGTAGAATGACATGGAAAGCATATAAATCTATAGGGGAAGGAAGGAGGGGTAGGGCTCGTCCTCGAAAGGGTTGGAAAGAGGGGGTAAAGGAGGTTTTGTGGGCTAGGGGTTTGGACTTCCAGCAAGCGTGCATGAGCGTATTAGATAGGAGTGAGTGGAGGCGAATGATACTTGGGACCTGACGATCTGTTGGAGTGTGAGCAGGGTAATATTTAGTGAAGGGATTCAGGGAAACCGGTTATTTTCCTATAGTCGGACTTGCGTCCTGGAAATGGGAAGTACAATGCCAGCACTTTAAAGGAGGGGTTTGGGATATTGGCAGTTTGGAGGGATATGTTGTGTATCTTTATACGTATATGCTTCTGAACTGTTGTATTCTGAGCACCTCTGCAAAAGCAGTGATAATGTGTGAGTGTGGTGAAAGTGTTGAATGATGATGAAAGTATTTTCTTTTTGGGGACTTTCTTTTTTGGGTCACCCTGCCTCGGTGGGAGACGGCCGACTTGTTTATATATATATATATATATATATATATATATATATATATATATATATATATATATATATATATATATATATATATATATATATATATATATATATCAGTTTTCTAATGGTTAAATAAAAGTGTTCATATACTGTACTTGCTTTAGTTTGTCAGTGATTTCACACGCCAACAAAATTACACATACAGTGAGCCTGGCTAACATCACGGTAATAGTAGTAACAACCATAACTGTGCATCTAAAACTGTGATAAGTGTTTTTCGAGGCAACGAGGCGGCCGAGAAAATGCGTTCAAATCGGAATATTTATTCCTCCTGGTGCCAAATTGTGCGGTCATTACCTGTCGTCCGCAGCTGTCACCCTCAGCCTGCCAAGAAGTCAGGCCAGTTGGGTAGCCTTTTGGTCTCTTCTCAACCATCCTGGCCTCCACGTCCTCCTCCCGTCGGCTCTCCAGGACCCACGTGTCGTTACCCCACAATATACGACTGAAAAAATATCCCTCAAACACAGGCCGGCCGTTATGATAGCCGTGAAGCGTGTAGGTGCGGTCAAACTTGGACTCCCGGCACAGGCCCCGCAGTCTAAGAGTAGGCGGCATGGTGAAGGTGCACAGCGGGCAGGTGAGGGTGCTGCAATCAGCACTGTACCATAGGTAAGGAAAGTTAATAGCAGCGCCGGTGGCACACGGGTATTGCTTGGAAGGTATATTCCAAGCTTCCAGCCAACTGCCCCATCGTAGAGGAGTGTTGTCGTCTATATACAACCATACCTTCTCGCTCAGGTTACTTTTCAAACCCAGCCAATAGAGACTTGCCCACCCTTGTATGCACTTATCATTGAACTTTATAAACTCATCAAAAATTCTTTTGTTTTCTTCAGAGTCTTTGGGAACAGCAAGGCCGCCGGTGAACATCTGACACGAGACGAGTGCTTCACTGAAAGTCTTTCTTTCTGGTAAAAGCATCACGTACCTGTCAAATCCGCGACATAGTTCCGAGAGTCGTAGCGTAACTACCTGGCTCTCCCCATTTACCTTCAGCGAAGACATATCCTCACTAAAACTATGAAGTGGATCAATACCACTGAGGTTACTTCGACATGTGGTAAAGTCGTGCATGTCAACCAGCGGGAGAGCTACGTTGTACAGCCTGAAGTCTGCCAGGTATCCATGGAAGGCCTGAGTCACGTCCCACTCTGCGTCAAGGTTGATGTTTTGACCTAAGACGAAACGGCCGTTGGGTCTCACCGCGGCCGATGCTGGTGTAGTTTCAGATTCAGCTCGCTTGGCTCCAAGCTGCCATGTCTGCAATCATACATACGACAGTAGCTATTAGCGTATCAGCTTTAATAAAAATCGTGTTCACAAAAAGTGCAAAACCCGTGTTTGTAATTTAGCGCAACTGTATTATTTTCATTATAAATATGCTCATCATTGTAAAGATTTCACGTGCACACCTTTAATGTTGTATTTCCTTTAAAATCATTATATTACATCAAACTAAAGCACTAAGCTTAAATAAAATAATATATTAGTAGCCAGTGGCGGCGCCAAGGGACACTTCGGCTCTCAAAAAAAAAAAAAAAGCTTCAAAACAGGTCTCCTAGACTTCTCCCATTCCAACCAGAGAGCCACTCCTAGGCCCCCCACCCAGTACAGAAATTCACATTCATTCTCGTTCATTCTTTCTTTCTTTTTCTTGATCTAATAATTGTATTGATCTCCTGTGTTATATGTTTTATCACAGTACTTAATCTACTTTCTTCGATTTATACTTCGTGTAAATGATTTCGTATTTACACAGCATCAATGGTCGTAAGGCTAGCAAGGCTAGCTGAGGATAAATATTAAAATATTAGCGTTCTAATCAAAATGTATTGTTAATATTGATGAATAGATAAAATATTAATCACTGAAACGAATGCGAGACTTGTTACGATACTGTTACGACCCACACCCGTGACTGCCTTACTAGGGTTAATATAACAATACCAGAAACATTTACAAGGCAGTAGCATAAATCTATCAATCTCTCCACTCTTGCCTCAAATCACCCAGTTTCATTTACCCAAATAACCTAAAAGGATTAAAACACAACATAAGGTGTGTGATACATAAGATTCAGTACTGCTTTGTCCACCTCAGCCCCTGAGAATTTTGTCATCACGGAATGCAACCTCCGTAAAGGTAGACAAATCTCAACGCTTGTGTATTTAGAAACACTGTACTGGTGGATTACATATACGTTGTGTTGCCGGTGGTACGAGCACGGGGCTTTCCAGCGGGACAGAGCCTCGTGTAAGCCAGAAGTCGCACTAATAAAAGTTCTTCTTTTCCTGTATGTATCCTTACACCACGGGCTGGCTACTCCATACTTCAACTATCTACGGCACACACAGATTTGACGAGACAGGCAAGTGTTGGTACCTTGTTGTCGAAGGCCAGGTGCAGTGTATCGTTGGGCAGGTGAGCGGCGACACATAGATGGTGCCAGGTGAACAGGTGTACAGGTACCTGGATGTACTGATGAATGTGATAGTTGCAGCACATCACTAACACTTCCCCGCTCGGCCACTTGATAGCTGAACACAAACAAACGACTGCGTCATAACAAAAGGCAAAAGCGCACTGGTCGCTATTACTATGATATATATATATATATATATATATATATATATATATATATATATATATATATATATATATATATATATATATATATTTATTATCACACCGGCCGATTCCCACCAAGGCAGGGTGGCCCGAAAAAGAAAAACTTTCACCATCATTCACTCCATCACTGTCTTGCCAGAAGGGTGCTTTACACTACAGTTTTTAAACTGCAGCATTAACACCCCTCCTTCAGAGTGCAGGCACTGTACTTCCCATCTCCAGGACTCAAGTCCGGCCTGCCGGTTTCCCTGAATCCCTTCATAAATGTTACTTTGCTCACACTCCAACAGCACGTCAAGTATTAAAAACCATTTGTCTCCATTCACTCCTATCAAACACGCTCACGCATGCCTGCTGGAAGTCCAAGCCCCTCGCACACAAAACCTCCTTTACCCCCTCCCTCCAACCCTTCCTAGGCCGACCCCTACCCCGCCTTCCTTCCACTACAGACTGATACACTCTTGAAGTCATTCTGTTTCGCTCCATTCTCTCTACATGTCCGAACCACCTCAACAACCCTTCCTCAGCCCTCTGGACAACAGTTTTGGTAATCCCGCACCTCCTCCTAACTTCCAAACTACGAATTCTCTGCATTATATTCACACCACACATTGCCCTCAGACATGACATCTCCACTGCCTCCAGCCTTCTCCTCGCTGCAACATTCATCACCCACGCTTCACACCCATATAAGAGCGTTGGTAAAACTATACTCTCATACATTCCCCTCTTTGCCTCCAAGGACAAAGTTCTTTGTCTCCACAGACTCCTAAGTGCACCACTCACTCTTTTTCCCTCATCAATTCTATGATTCACCTCTTCTTTCATATATATATATATATATATATATATATATATATATATATATATATATATATATATATATATATATATATATATATATATATATGTCGTGCCGAATATGTAAAACTGGTCAAGCAAGAACTCATTTAAAATTAAGTCCTTTCGAAAATTTACTCTTATACGTTTAAAGATATATTTTTTTCATTAATGTTAATGTAAAAATTTATAATTTTTCACCACAAGAATCTTAGAAAACTTACCTAACCTTATTATAACAAGAACAATTTATTTTAGCCTAACCCAACTATATATATTTTAGATTTGTTTACAATAATTTAATACTAAACAAGCACAGTGAAATATATTTTTTTCGTTAGGTTCAGAATGATTTTGGCGAAATTATTGCATACACAAATTTTCGCTTGTCCTATATGGCAAGATGAGCGTTGCTATTTAAGCCGAGATCGCAAGTTCTGCCTATTCGGCACGACATATATATATATATATATATATATATATATATATATATATATATATATATATATATATATATATATATATATATATATATATATATATATATATATGTAGTAGGTTGGTAGACAGTAACCACCCAGGGAGGTACTACCGTCCTGCCAAGTGAGTGTAAAATGAAAGCCTGTAATTGTTTTACATGATGGTAGGATTGCTGGTGTCTTTTGTCTGTCTCATAAATATGCAAGATTACAGGTACGTCTTGCTACTTCTACTTACACTTAGGTCACACTACACATACATGTACACGTTTATATATACACACTCATCTGAGTTTTCTTTGATTTTATCTTAATAGTTCTTGGTCTTATTACTTTTCCTTTTATATCCATGGGGAAGTGGAATAAGAATCTTTCCTCCGTAAGCCATGCGTGTTGTAAAAGTCAACTAAAATGCCGGGAACAATGGGCTAGTAACCCCTTTTCCTGTAAAGATTACTAAAAAGAATAATAAGAAGAAAATTGTCAAAGTGGGAAGTCTGAATGTGCGTGGATGTTGTGCAGATGATAAGAAAGAGATGATTGTGGATGTTATGAATGAGAAGAAACTGGATGTCCTGGCTTTAAGTGAAACAAAGCTGAAGGGGGTGGGAGAGTTTCAGTGGAGAGGAATAAATGGGATTAGGTCAGGGGTTTCAAATAGAGTTAGAGCTAAAGAAGGAGTAGCAATAATGTTGAAGGATAAGTTATGGCAGGAAAAGAGGGACTACAAATGCATAAATTCAAGGATTATGTGGAGTAAAATAAAGATTGGATGTGAAAAGTGGGTTATAGTAAGCGTGTATGCACCTGGAGAAGAAAGAAGTGTAGAGGAGAGAGAGAGATTCTGGGAAATGTTGAGTGAATGCGTGGGGAGTTTTGATTCAAGTGTGAGAGTAATGGTGGTTGGGGATTTCAATGCTAAAGTGGGTAAAAATGTTATGGAGGGAGTAGTAGGTAAATTTGGGGTGCCAGGGGTAAATGTAAATGGGGAGCCTTTAATTGAGCTATGTGTAGAAAGAAATTTGGTAATAAATAATACACATTTTATGAAAAAGAGGATAAATAAATATACAAGGTATGATGTAGCACGTAATGAAAGTAGTTTGTTAGATTATGTATTGGTGGATAAAAGGTTGACGGGTAGGCTCCAGGATGTACATGTTTATAGAGGGGCAACTGATATGTCAGATCATTATTTAGTTGTAGCTACAGTTAGAGTAAGAGGTAGATGGGAAAAGAGGAAGGTGGCAACAACAAGTAAGAGGGAGGTGAAAGTGTATAAACTAAGGGAGGAGGAAGTTCGGGCGAGATATAAGCGACTATTGGCAGAAAGGTGGGCTAGTGCAAAGATGAGTAGTGGGGGGGTTGAAGAGGGTTGGAATAGTTTTAAAAATGCAGTATTAGAATGTGGGGCAGAAGTTTGTGGTTATAGGAGGGTGGGGGCAGGAGGAAAGAGGAGTGATTGGTGGAATGATGAAGTAAAGGGTGTGATAAAAGAGAAAAAGGTAGCTTATGAGAGGTTTTTACAAAGCAGAAGTGTTATAAGAAGAGCAGAGTATATGGAGAGTAAAAGAAAGGTGAAGAGAGTGGTGAGAGAGTGCAAAAGGAGAGCAGATGAAAGAGTGGGAGAGGCACTGTCAAGAAATTTCAATGAAAATAAGAAAAATTTTTGGAGCGAGTTAAACAAGTTAAGAAAGCCTAGGGAAAGTATGGATTTGTCCATTAAAACAGAGTAGGGGAGTTAGTAGATGGGGAGAGGGAGGTATTAGGTAGATGGCGAGAATATTTTGAGGAACTTTTAAATGTTGAGGAAGAAAGGGAGTCGGTAATTTCATGCACTGGCCAGGGAGGTATACCATCTTTTAGGAGTGAAGAAGAGCAGAATGTAAGTGTGGTGGAGGTACGTGAGGCATTACGTAGAATGAAAGGGGGTAAAGCAGCTGGAACTGATGGGATCATGACAGAAATGTTAAAAGCAGGGGGGATATAGTGTTGGAGTGGTTGGTACTTTTGTTTAATAAATGTATGAAAGAGGGGAAGGTACCTAGGGATTGGCGGAGAGCATGTATAGTCCCTTTATATAAAGGGAAAGGGGACAAAAGAGATTGTAAAAATTATAGAGGAATAAGTTTACTGAGTATACCAGGAAAAGTATACGGTAGAGTTATAATTGAAAGAATTAGAGGTAAGACAGAATGTAGAATTGCGGATGAGCAAGGAGGCTTCAGAGTGGGTAGGGGATGTGTAGATCAAGTGTTTACATTGAAGCATATATGTGAACAGTATTTGGATAAAGGTAGGGAAGTTTTTATTGCATTTATGGATTTAGAAAAGGCATATGATAGAGTGGATAGAGGAGCAATGTGGCAGATGTTGCAAGTTTATGGAATAGGTGGTAAGTTACTAAATGCTGTAAAGAGCTTTTATGAGGATAGTGAGGCTCAGGTTAGGGTGTGTAGAAGAGAGGGAGAATACTTCCAGCTAAAAGTAGGTCTTAGACAGGGATGTGTAATGTCACCATGGTTGTTTAATATATTTATAGATGGGGTTGTAAAAGAAGTAAATGCTAGGGTGTTCGGGAGAGGGGTGGGATTAAATTATGGGGAATCAAATTCAAAATGGGAATTGACACAGTTACTTTTTGCAGATGATACTGTGCTTATGGGAGATTCTAAAGAAAAATTACAAAGGTTAGTGGATGAGTTTGAGAATGTGTGTAAAGGTAGAAAGTTGAAAGTGAACATAGAAAAGAGTAAGGTGATGAGGGTATCAAATGATTTAGATAAAGAAAAATTGGATATCAAATTGGGGAGGAGGAGTATGGAAGAAGTGAATGTTTTCAGATACTTGGGAGTTGACGTGTCGGCGGATGGATTTATGAAGGATGAGGTTAATCATAGAATTGATGAGGGAAAAAAGGTGAGTGGTGCGTTGAGGTATATGTGGAGTCAAAAAACGTTATCTATGGAGGCAAAGAAGGGAATGTATGAAAGTATAGTAGTACCAACACTCTTATATGGATGTGAAGCTTGGGTGGTAAATGCAGCAGCGAGGAGACGGTTGGAGGCAGTGGAGATGTCCTGTCTAAGGGCAATGTGTGGTGTAAATATTATGCAGAAAATTCGGAGTGTGGAAACTAGGAGAAGGTGTGGAGTTAATAAAAACATTAGTCAGACGGCAGAAGAGGGGTTGTTGAGGTGGTTTGGTCATTTAGAGAGAATGGATCAAAGTAGAATGACATGGAAAGCATATAAATCTATAGGGGAAGGAAAGAGGGGTAGGGGTCGTCCTCGAAAGGGTTGGAAAGAGGGGGTAAAGGAGGTTTTGTGGGCGAGGTCCTTGGACTTCCAGCAAGCGTGCATGAGCGTGTTAGATAGGAGTGAATGGAGACGAATGACACTTGGGACCTGACGATCTGTTGGAGTGTGAGCAGGGTAATATTTAGTGAAGGGATACAGGGAAACCGGTTATTTTCATATAGTCGGACTTGAGTCCTGGAAATGGGAAGTACAATGCCTGCACTTTAAAGGAGGGGTTTGGGATATTGGCAGTTTGGAGGGATATGTTGTGTATTTTTATATGTATATGCTTCTAAACTGTTGTATCCTGAGCACCTCTGCAAAAGCAGTGATAATGTGTGCGTGTGGTGAAAGTGTTGAATGATGACGAAAGTATTTTCTTTTTGGGGATTTTCTTTCTTTTTCTGGGTCACCCTGCCTCGGTGGGAGACGACCGACTTGTTGAAATATATATATATATATATATATATATATATATATATATATATATATATATATATATATATATATATATATATATAATATATAAAGGTAGTAGGTTGGTAGACAGCAACCACCCAGGGAAGTACTACCGTCCTGCCAGATGACTGTGAAACAGAAACCTGTAACTGTTTTGCATGATGGTAGGATTGCTGGTGTCCTTTTCTGTCTCATAAACACGCTAGATAACAGGGATATCTTGCTACTCCTACTTACACTTTGGTCACACTTCACAGACACGCACATGCATATATATACACATACACAGACACAAGAGGTCACAATTGGAAGTTGAAGACTCAGATGAATCAAAGGGATATTAGGAAGTATTTCTTCAGTCATAGAGTAGTCAGGCCATGGAATAGCCTAGAAAGTGATGTGGTGGAGGCAGGAACCATACATACTTTTAAGGCGAGGTATGATAGAGCTCATGAGGCAGGGAGAGGGAGGACCTAGTAGCAATCAGCGAAGAGGCGGGGCCAGGAGCTGTGACTCGACCCCTGCAACCACAAATAGGTGAGTACATCTAGGTTTTTCTCCTTTTTCTAAATAGCTCTTGCTCTTCTTTATTTCTTCTATTGTCCATGGGGAAGTGGAAAAGAATCTTTCTTCCGTAAGCCATGCGTGTCGTATGAGGCGACTAAAATGCCGGGAGCAATGGGCTAGTAACCCCTTCTCCTGTAGACATTTACTAAAAAAGAGAAGAAGAAAAACTTTATGAAACTGGGATGCTTGAATGTGCGTGGATGTAGTGCAGATGACAAGAAACAGATGATTGCTGATGTTATGAATGAAAAGAAGTTGGATGTCCTGGCCCTAAGCGAAACAAAGCTGAAGGGGGTAGGGGAGTTTTAGTGGGGGGAAATAAATGGGATTAAATCTGGAGTATCTGAGAGAGTTAGAGCAAAGGAAGGGGTAGCAGTAATATTGAAGGATCAGTTATGGAAGGAGAAAAGAGAATATGAATGTGTAAATTCAAGAATTATGTGGATTAAAGTAAAGGTTGGATGCGAAAAGTGGGTCATAATAAGCGTGTATGCACCTGGAGAAGAGAGGAATGTAGAGGAGAGAGAGAGATTTTGGGAGATGTTAAGTGAATGTATAGGAGCCTTTGAACCAAGTGAGAGAGTAATTGTGGTAGGGGACTTGAATGCTAAAGTAGGAGAAAATTTTAGAGAGGGTTGTGGCAGGTAAGTTTGGGGTGCCAGGTGTAAATGATAATGGGAGCCCTTTGATTGAACTTTGTACAGAAAGGGGTTTAGTTATAGGTAATACATATTTTAAGAAAAAGATGATAAATAAGTATACAAGATATGATGTAGGGCGAAATGACAGTAGTTTGTTGGATTATGTATTGGTAGATAAAAGACTGTTGAGTAGACTTCAGGATGTACATGTTTATAGAGGGGCCACAGATATATCAGATCACTTTCTAGTTGTAGCTACACTTAGAGTAAAAGGTAGATGGGATACAAGGAGAATAGAAGCATCAGGGAAGAGAGAGGTGAAGGTTTATAAACTAAAAGAGGAGGCAGTTAGGGTAAGATATAAACAGCTATTGGAGGATAGATGGGCTAATGAGAGCATAGGCAATGGGGTCGAAGAGGTATGGGGTAGGTTTAAAAATGTAGTGTTAGAGTGTTCAGCAGAAGTTTGTGGTTACAGGAAAGTGGGTGCAGGAGGGAAGAGGAGCGATTGGTGGAATGATGATGTAAAGAGAGTAGTAAGGGAGAAAAAGTTAGCATATGAGAAGTTTTTACAAAGTAGAAGTGATGCAAGGAGGGAAGAGTATATGGAGAAAAAGAGAGAGGTTAAGAGAGTGGTGAAGCAATGTAAAAAGAGAGCAAATGAGAGAGTGGGTGAGATGTTATCAACAAATTTTGTTGAAAATAAGAAAAAGATTTGGAGTGAGATTAACAAGTTAAGGAAGCCTAGAGAACAAATGGATTTGTCAGTTAAAAATAGGAGAGGAGAGTTATTAAATGGAGAGTTAGAGGTATTGGGAAGATGGAGGGAATATTTTGAGGAATTGTTAAATGTTGATGTAGATAGGGAAGCTGTGATTTCGTGTATAGGGCAAGGAGGAATAACATCTTGTAGGAGTGAGGAAGAGCCAGTTGTGAATGTGGGGGAAGTTCGTGAGGCAGTAGGTAAAATGAAAGGGGGTAAGGCAGCCGGGATTGATGGGATAAAGATAGAAATGTTAAAAGCAGGTGGGGATATAGTTTTGGAGTGGTTGGTGCAATTATTTAATAAATGTATGGAAGAGGGCAAGGTACCTAGGGATTGGCAGAGAGCATGCATAGTTCCTTTGTATAAAGGCAAAGGGGACAAAAGAGAGTGCAAACATTATAGGGGGATAAGTCTGTTGAGTATACCTGGTAAAGTGTATGGTAGAGTTATTATTGAAAGAATTAAGAGTAAGACGGAGAATAGGATAGCAGATGAACAAGGAAGCTTTAGGAAAGGTAGGGGGTGTGTGGACCAGGTGTTTACAGTGAAACATATAAGTGAACAGTATTTAGATAAGGCTAAAGAGGTCTTTGTGGCATTTATGGATTTGGAAAAGGCGTATGACAGGGTGGATAGGGGGGCAATGTGGCAGATGTTGCAGGTGTATGGTGTAGGAGGTAGGTTACTGAAAGCAGTGAAGAGTTTTTACGAGGATAGTGAGACTCAAGTTAGAGTATGTAGGAAAGAGGGAAATTACTTCCCAGTAAAAGTAGGTCTTAGACAAGGATGTGTGATGTCACCGTGGTTGTTTAATATATTTATAGATGGGGTTGTAAGAGAAGTAAATGCGAGGGTCTTGGCAAGAGGCGTGGAGTTAAAAGATAAAGAATCACACAAAGTGGGAGTTGTCACAGTTGCTCTTTGCTGATGACACTGTGCTCTTGGGAGATTCTGAAGAGAAGTTGCAGAGATTGGTGGATGAATTTGGTAGGGTGTGCAAAAGAAGAAAATTAAAAGTGAATACAGGAAAGAGTAAGGTAATGAGGATAACAAAAAGATTAGGTGATGAAAGATTGGATATCAGATTGGAGGGAGAGAGTATGGAGGAGGTGAATGTATTCAGATATTTGGGAGTGGACGTGTCAGCGGATGGGTCTATGAAAGATGAAGTGAATCATAGAATTGATGAGGGGAAAAGGGTGAGTGGTGCACTTAGGAGTCTGTGGAGGCAAAGAACTTTGTCCTTAGAGGCAAAGAGGGGAATGTATGAGAGTATAGTTTTACCAACGCTCTTATATGGGTGTGAAGCATGGGTGATGAATGTTGCAGCAAGGAGAAGGCTGGAGGCAGTGGAGATGTCATGTCTGAGGGCAATGTGTGGTGTGAATATAATGCAGAGAATTCGTAGTTTGGAAGTTAGGAGGAGGTGCGGGATTACCAAAACTGTTGTCCAGAGGGCTGAGGAAGGGTTGTTGAGGTGGTTCGGACATGTAGAGAGAATGGAGCGAAACAGAGTGACTTCAAGAGTGTATCAGTCTGTAGTGGAAGGAAGGCGGGGTAGGGGTCGGCCTAGGAAAGGTTGGAGGGAGGGGGTAAAGGAGGTTTTGTGTGCGAGGGGCTTGGACTTCCAGCAGGCATGCGTGAGCGTGTTTGATAGGAGTGAATGGAGACAAATGGTTTTTAATACTTGACGTGCTGTTGGAGTGTGAGCAAAGTAACATTTATGAAGGGATTCAGGGAAACCGGCAGGCCGGACTTG
>NC_091313.1:19364798-19369798 GCF_038502225.1 Cherax quadricarinatus
TCTCATCAACTTCACATTATCTGCAATCTACCCATCCCTCTCTCTCTTGTCTTACTGCTGTCACCCTGTCATAGAACTCCAGTAGGTTTGTGACACAGGATTTCCCGTGCTGGCTGTCGTTGATAAGCTCATTCTTTTCTAGGTGTTCCACCACTCTTCTCTTGATAACCTTCTCCATGACTTTGCATACTATACACGTCAGTGACACTGGTCTGTAGTTTAATGCTTCGTGTCTGTCTCCTTTTTTAAAATTTGGGACTACATTTGCTGTCTTCCATACCTCAGGTAGTAGGCCTGTTTCTATAGATGTGTTAAAGATTGTTGTTAGTGGTACACATAGCACCTCTGCTCCCTCTCTCAGAACCCATGGAGAGACGTTATCTGGCCCCATCGCCTTTGAGGCATCTAGCACGCTTAGCAGCCTCTTCACGTCTTCCTCGGTTTTATGTATTTTGTCCAACACTTAATGGTGTACCCCACCTCTCCGTCTTTCTGGAATCCCTTCTGTCTCGTCTGTGAACACTTCTTTGAATCTCATGTTGAGCTCCTCACATCGCAATCGTTTCTTGTGATCTCCCCTCCTTCCTTCCTCAGCCTGATTACCTTGTCCTTGATTGTTGTTTTCCTCCTGATGTGGCTGTACAACAGGCTCAGATTTGGCTTTAACTATGTCATTTTCGTATTGTCGCTGGGCCTCCCTTCTTACCTGTGCATATTCATTTCTGGTTCTACGACTGCTCTCCTTATTTTCCTGGGTCCTTTACCTACTATGCGTCTTCCATTCTCTATCACACTTGGTTTTGGCCTCTCTATACCTTTGGGTGAACCCAGGGCTCAGCCTGGCATTACTCAAGGTGAATACTAGGTCTAGTCTTGCTAGTTCAACCTCTTCGTTCTCTCTGGTAGTGTGCCTTACGTGTTGGTACATGAGGTTTTCTAGTATCACCTCCATCATCTTAACCATACCTGGAGGTTATTCCGGGGATCAACGCCCCCGCTGCCCGGTCCATGACCAGGCCTCCCGATGGATCAGGGCCTGATCAACTAGGCTGTTACTGCTGGCCGCACGCAGTCCAACGTACAAGCCACAGCCCGGCTGATCCGGCACTGACTTTAGGTATCTGTCCAGCTCTCTCTTGAAGGCAGCCAGGGGTTTATTGGCAATTCCCCTAATGCTTGATGGGAGACTGTTAAACAGTTTTGGGCCCCGGACACTTATGGTGTTTTCCCTTAGTGTACCAATGGCGCCCCTACTTTTTATTGGGGGCATTTTGCATCGCCTGCCCAGTCTTTTACTTTCGTAGGGAGTGATTTCTGTGTGCAGATTTGGGACCATTCCTTCCAAGATTTTCCAAGTGTAGATTATGATATATCTCTCCCTCCTGCATTCCAACGAGTACAAGTCAAGTGCTTCCAAGCGTTCCCAGTAGTTAAGGTGCTTGACAGAACTTATACGTGCAGTAAAGGATCTCTGTACACCCTCTAGATCTGCGATTTCACCTGCTTTGAATGGAGATGTTAATGTACAGCAGTATTCCAGCCTAGAGAGAACAAGTGATTTGAAAAGGATCATCATGGGCTTGGCATCTCTCGTTTTGAAAGTTCTCATTATCCATCCTATCATTTTCTTTGCACGTGCGATCGTGGCACTGTTGTGATCCTTGAAAGTGAGATCCTCAGACATTACTACTCCCAGGTCCCTTACATTAGTTTTCCGCTCTATTGTATGGCCGGAGTCAGTAGTATACTCTGTTCTAGTTATTATCTCCTCCAGTTTTCCATAACGGAGTAGTTGGAATTTGTCCTCATTGAACATCATATTGTTTACCGTTGCCCATTGGAAAACTTTGTTTATATCTTCTTGGAGATTAACCGCGTCCTCAGCAGATGACAGCCTCGTGCAGATCCTAGTATCATCCGCAAAGGATGATACGGTGCTGTGGTGTATATCTCTGTTTATGTCTGATATGAGGATAAGGAATAAGATGGGGGCGAGTACTGTGCCTTGTGGAACAGAGCTCTTCACTATGGCAGCCTCCGATTTAACTCTGTTGACCACTACTCTTTGTGTTCGATTTGTTAGGAAGTTGAAGATCCGTCTCCCCACTTTCCCAGTTATTCCTTTAGCACGTATTTTATGGGCTATTACGCCATGATCGCATTTGTCAAATGCTTTTGCAAAGTCTGTGTATATTACATCTGCATTCTGATTTTCTTCCAGTGCATCCAAGGCCATGTCATAGTGATCCAGTAGTTGTGAGAGGCAGGAGCGACCTGCCCTGAACTCATGTTGCCCTGGATTGTGCAGATTTTGGGAATCCAGGTGATTTGTAATCCTGCTTCTTAGTACTCTTTCAAAGATTTTTATGATGTGGGACGTCAGAGCTATTGGTCTATAGTTCTTAGCTAATGCTTTGCTGCCACCTTTATGGAGTGGGGCTATATCCGTTGTTTTAAGTGACTCTGGGCCCCCATGTGGCTCCACGTTCTCCCAGTCGAATTCATTGTGGTTGAAGTCACCCATAAGCAGCAGCAGCTTTGCCCTGCACGCATGAGCCCTTCTGGCCACTTCAGCCAGTGTGTCAACCATCGCTTTATTACTCTCATCATACTCTTGCCTTGGCCTCCTGCTGTTCTGTGGTGAGTTATACATAACTGCGATTACCATCTTGGGACCTCCAGACTGAAATGTTCCTATGACGTAGTCTCTTGCTTCTCCTATGTCTCCTCTCTCCTGCTCATCAAAATCCCATCGGTTTTTGATGTGTGTGTGTGTGTGTGTGGAAGGGGGGGGGGAGTTGGCTACAGGGACCGCGACCTCCGAAAGCTGGCCACAGGGACCGCGACCTCCGGAAGCTGGCCACAGGGACCGGGACCTCCGGCAGCCGGCCACAGAGGCCACGACCTCCGGAAGCTGGCCACAGGGACCACGACCTCCGGAAGCTGGCCACAGGGACCGTGACATCCGGACGCTGGCCACAGAGACCGTGGCATCCGGAAGCTGGCCACGGGGACCGTGACCTCCAGAAGCTGGCCACGGAGACCGTGACCTCCAGAAGCTGCCCACGGGGACCGTGACCCCCGGAAGCTGGCCACGGGGACCGTGACCTCCGGAAGCTGGCCACGGGGACAGTGACCTCCGTAAGCTGGCCACGGGGACCGTGACCTCCGGAAGCTGGCCACGGGGACCGTGACCTCCGGAAGCTGGCCACGGGGACCGTGACCTCCGGAAGCTGGCCAAGGGGACCGTGACCTCCGGAAGCTGGCCACGGGGACCGTGACCTCCGGAAGCTGGCCACGGGGACCGTGACCTCCGGAAGCTGGCCACGGGGACCGTGACCTCCGGAAGCTGGCCACGGGGACCGTGACCTCCGGAAGCTGGCCACGGGGACCGTGACCTCCGGAAGCTGGCCACGGGGACCGTGACCTCCGGAAGCTGGCCATAGGGACAGTGACCTCCGGAAGCTGGCCACAGGGACCGTGACCTCCTGAAGCTGGCCACAGGGATCGTGACCTCTGGAAGCTGACTACGGGGACCGTGACCTCAGAAAGCTGGCCACAGGAACCGTGACCTCCGGAAGCTGGCCACGGGGACCGTGACCTCCGGAAGCTGGCTACAGGGACCGTGACTTCCGGAAGCTGGCCACGGGGACCGTGGCCTCTGGAAGCTGGCCACAAGGACCGTGACTTCTGGAAGCTGGCCACAGGGACCGTGACCTCCGGAAGCTGGCCACAGGGACCGTGACCTCCGGAAGCTGACTACGGGGACCGTGACCTCCGGAAACTGGCCACGGGGACAGTGGCCTCCTGAAGGTGGCCACAAGGCCCGTGATCTCTGGAAGCTGGCCACAAGGCCCGTGACCTCTGGAAGCTGACCACAGCTACTGTGACCTCCCGAAGGTGGCCACAGGGACCGTGACCTCCAGAAGCTGGCCACGGGGACCGTCACCTCAAGAAGCTGGCCACGGGGACAGTGACCTCAGGAAGCTGGCCACGGGGACCGTGGCCTCCGGAAACTGGCCACGGGGACCGTGACCTCCGGAAGCTGGCCACGGGGACCGTGACCTCCGGAAGCTGGCCATAGGGACAGTGACCTCCGGAAGCTGGCCACAGGGACCGTGACCTCCTGAAGCTGGCCACAGGGATCGTGACCTCTGGAAGCTGACTACGGGGATCGTGACCTCAGAAAGCTGGCCACAGGAACCGTGACCTCCGGACGCTGGCCACGGGGACCGTCACCTCAAGAAGCTGGCCACGGGGACAGTGACCTCAGGAAGCTGGCCACGGGGACAGTGACCTCAGGAAGCTGGCCACGGGGACAGTGACCTCAGGAAGCTGGCCACGGGGTCCGTGACATCCGGAAGCTGGCCACAGTGACCGTGACATCCGGAAGCTGGAGGTCACGGGCCTGGAGTAGAACGAGAAGCTAGTAGTAATTTCGGTCCAAGTCGGACCGAAACGTCGTCATAGGCTTCTCTAGAAGTCTGTTCCACATGCAAAACTTCTCAAAAAGGTTCAATGCAACCGTTTTTTTCCTTCGGCAGCCCACCAGAATGGTTCAGGTCCAGTGAGCAATAGAATGAAGATAACTATATTTAATAGTTTAATACTGATATCTGTTAACTTCTAACAAATATATGATGGATATTTTCCAGCTATTTTGTTTTTGATATGTACACTGTCACATTCTTTGCCCTTCAATAACAGAAATCTGAATTGCTATTTACTAAAATTTTTCATCTCCTACAATGATAAATCTTGCATACAGTCAAATGTTAAAGAAATATAGCATTTTTTGTTAAACTCCACCTAGGTGGGTACTTTCGAGTTTTAAAATAGATTAATAACAACCAAGTGAGGAAAAGTGGGTTAGCTACTTGTGTGCCAACCCTGCACTCAAGAGAGGATGGAGGAAGGTATGGCCATTATGTGGAGTTGGGATGGCTGGCTACTTTAAGAAGAGCTGAGGGAATGAAATGGACATTAGGAGAGAGACGGGA